>NW_028327178.1:48283636-48435151 GCF_987537825.1 Furipterus horrens | reverse complement strand
CCCATCAATGGTCCTAGACACTTGCCAGGTGTAGTTGGTTAAACGGTAAGGGTTTCCTATGGCAGAATCAAGGGAGAGGAGGAGGAGGATTAAGGGGAGCATCACCACAGCCGCACCCGAAGGGGGTGGTCAGAGTGCTCTGCAGTCCATTTTTCTGAAATCTCGCCTGTGTCACTGGCCGGCTTGACCTGCGAATGATGAAGCCAACACTGCTTTCCTGCTACTTTTACTGCCGTTGGGATGCTCAGTATCACCTGGTATGGTCCAGTCCACCATGTCTCTAACATTCCAGGGTCCCATCGCTTGACCCACACGAGATACCCTTGCTCAGCCAGTGGTCCTTCTGAATTCCCTGCGATTGGAACGGGATGATTTACCAGGAGGAGGGAGTGCAGGTCTCGAGTGCTCTCTGAAAAAGCCTGTAGGGATTTAAGAAGCTCCTGGTTAGTGATAGAAGCAGAAATGTCTAGTCCTAATTTAGGCAAGAGTGGTGGTGGACGACCGAACATAATTTCACAGAGCGTAAAGTGCTGAAAGTAAGGGGTATAGTGAGCCCTTAAGAGGGCAAAGGGAAGGAGTCCTAACCAGTCACCACCAGTTTCTAATTTCAACTTGGTTAATGTTTCCTTAAGGGTCCTATTTATTCTTTCTACCTGTCCTGAACTCTGGAGCCTGTAAATACAATGTAACTTCCATTCAATACTTAGCACTTTGCTGAGTTGTTGGGTGATTTGGCTTATGAAAGCCAGGCTATTATCAGACCCCATGGCTAGAGGGAGGCTGAATGGGGGAATTATTTCCTGTATTAACTTTTTGGTTACTACTAAAGCTGACTCTGACCGAGTGGGGTAGGCCTCTACCCAGCCCGAGAAGGTATCTACTAGGACTAGGAGGTATTTGTACCCTCCCCGTGCTGGTGGCATTTTGGTGAAGTCGATCTCCCATTTCTCTCCGGGAGCATCCCTGTGCAGGCGGTAGTGAGGAGATTGGGGGTCCTTGGGGGCTGGGTTGGCTGCAGTGCACTAGGGACACTGCTGGCTCACCTCCTTGGCTCCCTGAAACAGCCTGGGAATGAAATAGGCTTATTGGAGGAGTTCAGCAAGCTTCATGCCCCCCAGGTGGGTGCTTTGGTGAGTTTGCTAGATTAGTTCTTTCCCAAGGACCTCTGGGATCAGAATGTGAGTGTCTGGGAGGTGTTTCCAACCACCTTGAGTGTCATGGGTCTGCATTCTGACAGCAATTTCTTGATCTCTGGCTGAATACACCGGGGGCCTGCTAAGCACCCGTGGTGGAACTAGGGGCAGGAGCTTTAGGGGCCCCATTGGTTGTAGGGCCGCCCTTCTGCCTTCTTGGTCCATGAAAGCATTTTCTTGGGCGTCCAGTGTCTGCGCTGCCTGGTGCCCCTTACAGTGGATTACAGCAACCTGCTTCAGGAGCCAAATGGCCACGAAGAGATCAAGGATTTCTTGGGTGTTCCTTATACATTTTCCCTCTAATATCAGGAGCCCTCTTTCCTGATATATGCTCCCATGGACATGTACTGTAGCAAAGGCATACCGGCTGTCTGTGTAGATATTTACACGCTTTCCCTTTGTCCAGAAAAGTGCTTGTGTTAACACAATGAGCTCAGCTCTCTGGGCAGATGAGCCAGGCCCCAGAGCTTGGGCCCAGACGACAGTGTTGCTTGTTACAACAGCTTCTCCAGCATATCGGACTCCTCCCTGGGCGAAGCTGCTGCCATCAGTGTACAGGACCACATCAGGATTGGTCAGGGGGAGGTCTGTGAGGTCCTCTTAGTAGTTGGTGAGGGCAGTGAGTACATCAACACAGTCATGGAGAGGTTGGTGTGGGTTGTCATCCGGAAGGAGAGTAGCAGGGTTAAGGGCCGTTGACTGGAGGAAATTGACACGGCCCGGATCGAGGAGCAGAACTTGATATTGTACAATGCGCGCATTGGAGAGCCATTTGTCAGGGGGAGTTCTCAATAAGGTCTCTACAGCATGTGATGTGATGACCTGTAGCTCCTGTCCAAATGTTAGCTTCATAGCCTCTTTTACTAGCTGTGCTGTGGCAGCTATAGCCCGTAGACAATTGGGCCACCCAGCAGCTGTTGGGTCTAGACGCTTAGAAAGGTAAGCTACAGGTCACTTCCAAGTCCCTAGGCACTGTGTGAGAACCCCCTTCGCTACACTCTTATTTTCCGCTACATATAGCTGGAAGGGCCTGTCAAGCCTTGGTAGCACCAGGGCAGGAATGGTGACTAGCGCCTCCTTTAACGTCTGAAATGCCCCTTCCTCAGTCTCGGTCCATAGTAAGGCCTCTTTTATTCCCCCTGTGCAGACATAGGGGCTTAGCTAGTTCTGCAAATCCTAAAATCCATAGGCGGCAATAGCCGAAGGCCCTGAGGAACTCATGAACTTGGCACTTGGTAGTGGGGTCCGGGATCTGTAAAATGGCCTGGACTCTTCTGGGGGACAGGGTCTGGCTACCTTCCTTTAAGATATACCCTAGGTAAGTGACTTCCTTCTGCCATAACTGGGCCTTCTTGGCCGACACCCTGTACTCTAGGTGGGCTAGTAGTCTTAGTCGCACCTCCGTTGCTTCCCCGCAACTGGCTAGGTCCTTGGCCGCCAATAAGATGTCATCTACATATTGTAGGACTGTGACGTGTGGATTGTCCTCTCAGAAGGGGGCAAGGTCCCGGCTGAGTGCCTCATCAAAGAGCGTTGGAGAGTTTTTAAAACCTTGTGGCAAACAAGTCCATGTTAATTGACCTGATTCCCCCATGTCAGGGCCAGTCCACTCAAATGCAAAGAGAGGCTGACTGACTGGAGCCAGGGGTATGGAGAAAAAGGCATCCTTTAAGTCTAGAACCGAGTATACCGTCCAATTGGAGAGCAAGAGGCTGAGAAGGGTATAAGGGTTGGGCACCGTAGGATGGACAGTTTTAACTCGTTTATTGACTTCCCTCAGATCTTTTACTGGGCGGTAGTCCTCAGTGCCTGGCTTCTGAACTGGGAGGAGCGGAGTATTCCATGCCAACTTACAGGCCTTTAGGATACTGGCTTCCCGCAGGTGCCGGATATGAACCGCAATTCCCTGCCAGGCCTTTATTGGCATAGGATATTGCCTCTTCTGGCACGGTACCGCATTCCCTAAGAGTCACAACTGCCGGAACATGAGTCGCCAGGCCGGGGGTGTTGCTCTCAGCCCATACCATTGGTATGTCTTGTTGCCACCGAGCCAGGAAGTCCACATGCTGGGAGTGGGCCTGGTCTACTAGGAGGAGGTACTTTTCCCCAAGCGAGCAAGTGACCATAACCGAGGCAGGGGCAAGCCCTAGGGCCACCTCTGGCTCCTCCTGATGGAATGAAATTGTGGCCTTCAGTTTGTGGAGAAGGTCTCGACCCAGGAGAGGAAACGGGCAGTCAGGTATGACAAGAAAGGAATGGGTGACTGTGTGGCCGCCAAGGTCCATTATTCTAGCCTGGGTCCATGGGTATAATTTAGTCTTGCCTATGGCCCTCTGTATGGGCATCTTTTCCTGGGATATGGGACTGTGCATCTTTGAAGTACTGAGAAGGTTGCACCGGTGTCCACAAGAAAGTCTACAGGTTGGCCTCCTACTTGCATTCATACCCTGGGCTCCTGGGGGCTAATGAGTGCAGAGCCCCAGCCCCATCAGTCCTGAGTCCCCTGAACCAGGACTGATGTGCCAGGGGCCAAAGTCTTCCATTTGGGGCACTCTTTCTTCCAATGGCCTTCCTCTTTACAGAAGGCACACGGGTTCCGACCCAAGGTGGGGGGGGGTCTGCCTTGACCTTTGGCACAGGGGCCTTTCATGGATCTGCTGCTTTTCTTAGTAGGCTCTCTGGCCATGGTTAGGAGGACTTGGGCCATCCTTTTATTTAATTCCCTACGATCCTGCTGGTTGTTAAAGACGTGCTGGGAGATTTCTACCAACTCAGTCAGGGACTTTTCCTCAAATCCCTCCAATTTCTGTAATTTCTTTTGAATATCAGGGGCTGACTGGGAAGCGAAAGCAATATTCAGGGCCCATCTATTCTCAGGTGCCTCAGGATCAATGGGAGTATAAAGGCGATATGCCTCCTGAAGGTGCTCAAGAAAGGCTGCTGGTGACTCATCAGGACCCTCACTTACCTCAGTGACCTTTGAAAGATTGGTAGGTTTCTGGGCTGTGGCATGAAGTGCACGAAGGAGAATCTGACGGTATCGATCTAGGGCCTCCTTACCTTGGTCACTGTTTGGATCCCAGGTCAGCCGGGCTAGAGGGAAGACGAGCTCTAGTCTCGCCGGGTCAGCAGATGGTTGCCATCTGGCCCGAGGATGAGCTTCCGTCCCTCTCCCCTCACCCTCTCTCTCTCCTTGGAAGTAAAAAGAGTCTGCAACAACTGCTGGCAATCATCCCAGGTAGGCTGATGGGTAAAGAAAACAGACTCTAAAAGAGAAATGAGGCCAGTGGAGTTCTGGAAAAAGGAGGAATTCTGATTCTTCCAATTATATAAATCACTGGTTGAGAAAGGGATATATACCATGAAGGGGTGCCCAGTTTCCTCGGCAGGGGCTGAAGCCTCCAGCAAGGGCAAAAGGGGCACAGGCCTGCCCCCTGAGTCAGGAGAGGGCTTGTAGTCCCGACCCGAGTGGGAATGGGGGGGATTGAAAGGTGGAGCGCTGCCAGTCCCAGACGAATCTGGGGAGGCTTGGGGATATGGTGGGTGTCTCACAGGAGGGGGACTTTCCTGTGAGTCCAGGAGAACCGAAGTGGGGCCTGAAGTGGGGCCATCCTTCAGTTTGGAGGCCACTAAAACAGTGGCCTTCTTCTGACAGCTTGTAACCATTTAGGTTTGTCTTCTAAAATGTCAATCCAAACTTAAATGTATGGAATTTGGTCAGGGTGTCCGGGCCTCCCGGCACAAACCCGGGGACCCCTTAGGCCATTCGAAGATCAAAAGACCCATCAGAGGGCCAAAAGACCCCTGGGGAGGTTGGCCATTCCAATTCACCAAAAGTCCACAATTGTCTGGGAGTGACAGGCGTCCCATAGAAGGAGGCCTGTCTCTGGAAATCCTGGAGATTTTTAAGAAAACATCGAAGAGGCGAACACAACGATGATGACAACTGCCCATGTCACTTAGGAAAAGACTGACAACAAGACAGACACTGAACAAGACACAGAACACAAACCCTATGGGCTGAACCCACCATCATGTAGTTCACCCGAGCCCTGGAAATAACGCTGCGTTCAGCCTTCCCTTGGGTTCCCCTGGTGCACCTGCCCTGGTACTGTCCACATACACCTTTCCCTCCGTGTAAATGGCCCTACCTGAGTAATTAACGCCAAACAGCCGATTGAAAATAGGATTGCGGTACAGCTCAGACTGAAGGGTCGGGGCCGAGGAACGTCTCTCGATCTCCCCCTGACACACCTCCGGCAGCTGTCCGATCTTGGCCTCTCCTCCCAGCAAGGGTTGGGAATCTCACTGGGGCCTCCAAATGTTATGGTGCATTTGCGAGAATGGAGAGTCTGAGACAATTTAAATTTCAAATAGTGGTGTTTATTCTAGCTGGCCAGCGACTGTCCACCCGTCCACAAGCTGGACTTAGGTGAACAGCCCTGACCCTAGGGACTGGGGACTTATAAAGCATTTCAGGTGCATTCTTGTTCCTGCAGGTGCAGGAACTTGGACAGAAATACAGCTTGTATAAACAAAAATTTTCCACTATTCCCCAGGTCATTGCTCAAAGGAACAGGTCACTGCTCAAAGGAATAACAGTTAGGTTAAGTTCCTTGTTCTGCTTGGTTGGAGCATGCAACCGCAGGGGTCCGGTTTCCGGGACCCAAGTCCAGCTAATTACCCTACTGGCTGGACATCTGAAAAATACCCTCTAACAGTTTGCCTCCTGTATGGGTCCTGACCAGGGTTCAAACTGACAGCTAGGTGTCTGCCTTGACTGGGAATTGAACCCTCAACCATTTGGTGTATGGGAAAATAATCCAGATAACTCAGTCACCGGGGCTTGATTTCTTAGTGATCTCTTTGGACACACAGCAATTTTAAATTTTGTTGAAGTCTAATTCATTATTTTCTTTTATAAGCATTACTTTTGTAGGGGCACCAAATAGTCCCTGTAAAAAGTTTCAATATGTAAGTACGTAAGGGCTTTAAATGTTCTTTGTAAGAAGTAGCAAGGACTTGCTAAAAGGCCTTGGAAAAAGGAATGTAAGAAGGAGTGTTATAGCAATTAGTGATTTACAAGCTAAAAGGACTTCAGCCTCTATCACCTCCCATTTGCTTGCTTGTGTCTGGTTTATAGCATTTGTGAAGGTTGTGCTTTGAAGAATGTCTAGCCCTTTGAAAATAAATTGCTTCACAGGGAGTTCGTCCCTGGCTGAAGAGCTGTGTTGCTGTCGAAGATAACCTTTAGCCTTGCGAATTTCTGTTCCTGTTACTGCCAAGACATTCCTGCAGTCCTGCCCAGCCCCCTCTTCCTAAGGCTGTTTCCCGCCAAAGAAGAAACAAAGAGACTGCACCAGTATAAAAACCCAGCGTTTAGACTCCATTGTAGGTTGGAGCATGTTAGAGACCTGCTCAGGGTCTGCCCAACTCCTGGCCATTATTAAAAATCCTTTGCTTAACTTTATACACCGCTTCAGAGTGTTCAATCTCGCCTATGTAGCCGTAACACTTTCTGTTTCTAAGAAATCAGTGCTCATTCCCAAGTCAAAAGGCTACTCTTTTGTTTTTCTTCTGAAGGCGTCATTGTTTTATGTTTTATAATTAGCTTTATGAACCATTTTGAATTAATTTTTTATGTGTACTATAAGGGTGTCTTTTTTTTTTCCTATACAGATACCCTATTGTTCTTGTACCATCTGTTGATTTTCCTTTCCCCATAGGGTTGTTTTGGCATCTGTGCTGAGAATCAAATGACCATACAAGTGGGCTGGCTCTGTTTTGTTCTGTGCTCTATTTTTGTTTCACTGATGTAGGTATTGATCTTTAATTCTGTATCACAGAGCTGTAAGTTTAGAGTAAGTCTTGAAACCACTAATTCTAAATCAACTTTCTTTTGTAAGATTATTTTAAGTATTCCAGATTCTTTGTATCTCCATATAAATTTTACAATGTTTGTCAATTTCTACCTTAAAAAGCCTACTGGTATTATAATTGGGATTGCATTGAATCTATAGATTTTGGGAGAACTGACATATCGCCAATTCTCTTCCATCCATCTCTTGTTATCCAAAAATATGATATTTATTTATTTATTTATCTATCTATTTTCTACCAAAAATATTTTATAGTTTTCAGCATACAAGTTTTGCATATATTTTGTTAAATGTATTCAAATATGTTGTTTCTTGATGCTATAGTAAATGAAAGTTAAACTTTATTTTCCAATTCTTTGCGGCTAATAAAAATTTTATTTTTTATTGTTCATTAGTTTCCTATATTAGGCAATATCATATGGTATTTTTCTTTTGTTACCTGAGTTATTTCGCTAAGCATAATCCTCTCCAGTGCCATCCATGTTATTGCAAATGGTAGGAGTTCCTTCTTTCTTTCTGCTGCGTAGTATTCCATTGTCTAAATGTACCAGTTTTTTGATCCACTCACCTATGTACGAGGTGGGGATTGACTGTGGGAGAAGGGGTGGGCTGGATTGGGGGGGAGTAATGCAGGAAAAAGTGGGAAAACTGCAATAGAAAAACAATAAATAAACCAAATAATTTTAAAAATAATAAAATTTTATTTTTATATAACTCTTAAGATGCCATGACCTTGAAAATTATATTACTTTCATAGTTGAACCTACCTTAGGCTTTTCTATATCAATAGTAATATCATTTGCAAACAGACCATTTTATATTTTCTAATCTTTATTCTTTTTCTTGCCTTTTGCAGATATATATTGAATTTTCTAAAAAATTCATAAATGGATATTGAATTTTATCAAATGTCTATTCTACATTTATTGAAAAAAAAATTTAAAGCACCTATTAAAACTTGTCCAAAGCACTGACTCAAACAAATTTAGGAGATAGTGTTTGCTTATTCAGTCTATCCCCTACCCACAACCATCCACCATGACCATAGTGCCACTGGCTTCTGCACAAGACCACCACCTGGCTAATAAGTGACAGAGACTTACAGGTCTCAGACAAAAACCTTCCAATTCTCAAGCTCCTGTTCTTTCATTAGCACCATGGTGGACTTAAGAGTAGTTAAATATAAGAATTCTTATGACAATGCTTTCAGTTTATTTTTATTTTTATGAATAAAATGCAACATCCATATGATACTTAACAATGAAAGATGATGGGATTGGCCAAAGAATATATATGCAAGACACATAGACACAGACAACAGTGTGGTGATGGCCAAAGGGAAGGAGGGGCAAGGGCTGGGCAGAGGTGGTCAAAGATGGAGGTAGGCATCTGTAATAGTATTAACAATAAAATAAAATTTTAAAAATCACTAATTTTTAAGATGGGAGACACCATAAAACATTGACATTCCTCATGATATTATATGATTTTTCAGTCAAATCACACAGTTTTAGAAAACAGTTGGAAAAATGTCTGAAAGAAAGCATTAAAGTGTATGTGTATAAAACTGTTGAAAATGTTTGAAAGAAACATTCTAATCCATGTCATATAATTTTTTAAGTGACATATTTGTGGAAAAGAGTTGAAAATGCTGTTCAGAAACTAGAAACTATTCAATTCCATAATATATATGCTTTTCATACATGTAATATATTTGTGAACAACAGCTGAAATATGCTTGATAGAAAGAAGGATCATGTTTATCTCATCCTATTTTTCAGTCAAGTGCAATAGAGGAAAAGTAGTTGAAAAATGCCTGCAAGAAGAGATGAATATTAATTTATATACTTGGAAACCTCCATCTAAATATGGTTCAACACACAAAAAAATGACTAAAGGACATAAAATCTCTGAGTATACCACAGATCACAGTTACAGAGTATTTTTGGCTTTAAAACTTTTGCTAAAAATATTTTACATTATTAAATGCATATTATTAAATGTACACTGAAAGCTAACTGAAGTGACAAATAATAAGGCTCAGGGACAGTTTGTAACAAAAATTGTTAAAGTCCATCATTTTTTTTCCCCAAGAAAGGCAAGTGAGGTAGTTTATATTGTGTACACATGAAGAAATTAATATTCCAGTTTGTTTGAAGATCATTCACTCCAAGAATTATATCCCCAAGTAAGTGGCTTAACAAAGGGATTCCTTTTTGCAGAATAGAGGAAAAAATGAGCCAGTTTCAGGTTTCTTCTTTTTATGAATAAGTGTTCCTAACAGGTTAATTTTCTTTAATACTCTCCTTAATATTATTTTCCTAACTGTACACCAAGGGCACTTGGGATGAGGTGGGGTGGGAAGCTATTAAAAATAGAATTTAGAAGCCCAGTACCTGACTCTGCTTTATTTGCAAATATACTATGCAATTTTACAGGTTACCATTAACTATTTTAAAACAACTCTTGATAAGGCAAAGATAGCTTTTAAATATTTAGGTGGCAGACAATTTTTAATTTTAAATTTAGGGGTTTATTCTTTAAGTAAAAAGAACCTCTTTATGCACATAAAAATTAGTCTGTGTGTCTACTGAAAATTTTTTAATCAATTAGTGAACCCTAAACTAAGAATGAAAGTTATCCTTGGATAATTATATGGTATTAACATTGCCTTCCATATTATATTTAATTGAAAGTTGCCAGATATCCTTGAATACATTAAAAGTGAGTAATTTAAAGTAATTGTCTCAGCTAAGTCTTTGACATCTGAAAGCACACAGAAGTGGCTAAGAAATTCAGAAACTTATTGCTTTTACCTGTCATCTGTTAGCCATTTATTTAGAATGGATGGCAAGTGAAGTAAATCTTGAAATCTTTAGAACTTACATATAGGTTCTAATGTGTTTTTCAGTCAAAAGAAATATAAATTCCTAAGTAAAAAATTAATAGATTCATGAATTTTCTATATAAACACAACAGAATTTATTCTAAAAGATAAATACCATGAGATAAATCAACCATTGTTTTCATATATTCATAGAAGTGTAAGGTAGCTAATTTGAAGAATTTCTTCTATGTGTGGAGGCATATATTACTGCCATCTTCTGTCCATAAAGTGAAATGTTTACTCCTGTTGTTTGAATTGCAAAAATGATAAAAGTGTTTTTTTCAGACTCATTATGTAAACTCACATGCCATCAATTACCCCTATATTGAAACCTAATGAAATGTAAGTATAAACTTACAGAACATGTTTATTTTCTAGTGGGTTTTCAGGAAAAGAAAATGAAAATTCTCAAATAAATGAATAAAATGAATAGATATTTGGGTTTTCTATAAAAATATAACAAAATCTTAATGACCATAAACAGAATTATCTACATGTTGAATATAAGTCGTATTTTTATAGACATCAAGGCAAAATGCAGTATATAAAATTTTTCTGCTATATATGGGCTTAAATTATTATTACATTATGTTTTAAGGACTTGTAATATTTAATGTTTTCTGCATTTGTGAGCAACTTTGTCTCTCTTTTGAACTGCAAGAGAGAGTCATGTGAGTGTTAAATCTCATCAAAACAGATATAAAGTCATCAACATACCCATCTGTGGATTCTAATCCAAAGTGTGTGGGATAAATGAAACCTCTGTTCCATATTAACTAACCCTAAAATGACTAGATTTGTATTCCCAAAATGAAAGGTCGAGCTGTCTGACTCTTCAGCACATTTTAGATTTGCTCTCAATTAGAATCATGGGGGACTGTGTGTTCCTGTTAATTGTAGGTCTGGAAAATGGCTCCACAGGATCTTGATAGTGAGACAGTTTTCCGCTTACAAAACACGCATCTGATTTTGAAGCCTGATGCTAATTCACGGTGCATGGCCATGACTATTATTGATGAACAAAAACAAAATCTGCTTTTACAGAACATGAAATCTGAATATAATAGTATTTTTCAGCACTCTTAGCTAAAGGCACTGTGTATTTTCAAGCAGGGCTGCAGAAGTGACTATGTAAAGTTGTAAAAAAAAATTTTTAAATGATATGTTGATAAGAAAAGGAAATCAATGCCTGACACATGGAAAGCTATTCACTGAGCACCATAATCATGATGAGGAAAAATAGAGGCTCTGTGACTTTTGACTGCACAGAAGGTTATGAAAACATAAGAATACCCTTTGTCAATCTAAGCTTGCCTAGGGGTTCTGTACTCATAAGGGAACAAGCATAAAAAATATCAGTTTCAACAGCCCATAAGAAAGAAATGATCATTTGCACCAGAATGCTAATTGTCACATTACAGTACAACATGCATAACTATACAGTTTCTTTAAACAGAAAGTCCTTCTTCTCCAATTCAGGAGTAAGGCGGAGCATAAACATTGTGTATGTAACTTTAGAAACTGATTCCCTTTGGAAAGTAGATTTTGAATTTTTTTGCAGACTGGAAGTTACTGATATTTCTGGCATTCTTGCTCAAAAAGGTCAATATATGTATATAACATAGGTATAAAAAAAGTCTCTTTCCACCTCTGTGTTTGTTTGGTAGCATTTGCTACACAAAGAAGTGTTTCTTATTTGTAGGTATAAGACCAAGTTCATTTTTGCTCTGAGGTCAAAGTTCTAGAAATGATTAGAGTTCCTACTCTAGATTAGTCTTTCTTTAGGAAGGATCACAATCTCTTTTCTTCACTCTTATGAAGGAACCATCATGAGAAAGCTTTAGCTCCAATAGTTAACCATATCCTCTTCCATAGTTCATGTTGATAATGCTGGGAGACAACACTTGGGCCGAGAAATACCAAGAAGGTTATAGGAACAAACATGTCAAAAGCAGTCTTTTTAAATCCTACTTAAGAGTTTTCTTGGCATATAATTCACAACAGCTGCTAACTTGGACATATTTCAAAAACTTGGTTGGGGTTTGATCACCCATTCTGCCTGAGGATTGACGCGATATACATCCAAAATGTAAGCATCTGGATCCAAGCAATGCTGTCCTAAAAGAAAGAGAAAATCAGAGAATGTTTATAAGAGTGAACACTTCTGTGTGTGTGTGTGTGTGTGTGTGTGCATGTATGTATGTACGGTTTGAATAAGGCCAGCATAGTTCTCTAAGCCAGAAGTAAGTACAGTAAGTGCTTTCCTTATTGTTTATAGAGTTGAGTGATTTAGTTATTAAATACTTCAATACCTTTACTGATTACTTGACAAGCAATAAACAATTAAAAAAACATAATGAGAAAAAAAATTAGGTGGTGAACATCATGGTGTACTCACACAAATCTACATAATATAGTCTACTACTGTAATTATATGTGCTATATTTTTATACAGCTGGAAGCACAGTAGGTTTGTTTACACCAGCATCACCACAAATACATGAGTAATGTGTTGTGCTATAACGTCACGACAGCTACTATGTCACTAGGCATTAGGAATTTTTCTGCTCCATTATAATCTTATTGGACTACCATGCTATACATGATCCACTGTTGACCAAAAGCATGTCTGTAGATACATTTTAAAGATTCTTAGCAAAGCCTGCCTTTCTTCCTTCCTTCCTTCATTTCTTTTTGATTATTAAGTACTTCAAATAAATCCCATGTGAAATTATGGAAAAAAAACATGCCAACCACAGGCAAATTATTCCCTAAACTCACCACATCTATTAGAAAAAAATATGGAAAAGACCTGTTTCATGTATAAACTGATCATTTATGTTATAATACATATCCTTTAATGGTTTTTGACAGATAGTAACTTGACCAGGACTAGAGAAGATTAAAAGTTCAGTTTAGTTTTGTTCCTATGGCTGCAATGCCCACAGGCAGAAGATAGTAAACAACAACAAGATCATTCCATGTAGAAAATATTTATATACAATGTGTTTGAAATGTATATTAAAGTCTCAGACAAAACCACCAAGATCTGACTGCGTGCTTGATTCATTCACTTATCAAATATTTATTGAGAATTATTATGTTCCAGGAAGTATTCTAGGGGCTTGGACTACAGTAATGCATCAGACAGTCAAAAATACTTGCCCTATGCATGCTTACATTCTAAAAGCAAGTGTAATATAAAGCAAGTCGACTAGTATAAGAACATTAGAGAACAACAAAGAAGGGAAGGAACACAGAGACTATATAATTCAGGAAGGTCTCATTGAGAAGGTGATACTCAGCAAAGACTTGAGTGAGGCAAAGGAGTAAGAAATGAAAAATCTGAAAAGGGTGTTCTGGACAAATGTTAGCAAATGCAAAGGTCCAAGGCAGAATGTGCCCAGTGATTAAATACAAAAGGTTGGTGTTTGAAGGAAAGTCTGGATATAATGTGAGAGGCATCAGCATACAGATGTATTCAAAGCAATGGGATGAACTGAGCTGCCCCAGGAAGTTAAGTGCAAGAGCTGGAAGGACTGAGTCTTACAACTCTCCAATCTTAAGAGGCTGAGAGGATGAGAAGTAACAGGTAAGAGACTCCTAAGGAGCAGCCAGTGTAGTGGGAGAAGAGCCACAAGCTCAGGTTGTCCTTGAGACCAGGTGAAGAAAGTGTTTTTCAAAGAAGGAAAAGATCAACTCAGGTAGTTATAAAGATAATAGTGAATTGTTGGATTTCACAACATAAGAGTTCTCCAGTGACCTAAACAAGGGGGAGATTTTGATAAAGTGTTGAGAAGTAAAGCTTGACTGGAGTGGTTTCAAGACAGAACAAGAGGAAGAAATTGGAATACAGACAACTGATTTAAGGAATTTATGCTGTAAATCAGAACAAAAATGGCAGTTGACTTGAAGGGGTCAAGGGAGAATTTTGTAAAGATGAGAAACTTTGCCAGAAATTTTATGCAGATAGAAATGATGCAGTTGGAGAGAAAAGTTGGTGTTAAAAGAGAGAAGGGGGAATAAATGGATCAATGTCCTAACTGGGCAGGGAGGATATGAAGTGAGACATGAGTGGAGGCACTGGTCTTAAAAAGGAGCACAGATATTTCCTCTTGATTGTGAAGAAGACAAGCAGAAGACATAGACACAGAAAAAAGTAAAGGGAATTTTCTTTGTATTCCCTCCGCCCCACTTCAGGGAAAAATAAACTTGGGCTGTGAGTGAAAACAGGGAAGTTAAACAAAGAGGGTGTCATAATTTTGAAGGTTCTATGATGTTATTTTCTTTGTTTTTCATGAATCTCCAAAAAGAGATTTTCCAACTTTCCATATCAACTAAAATAGTCACATTTAAATTTTGAAAGTATTTTAGAAAAGTCATACTGTTCTTATATGAGATTTAAAAAATCAGAAACTTATTTTGAATTTATATATAAGAAACTTGTAAAATATACTTTTATAGCATCATATTTCTTTTAGAGTACTCAGAGCATTTAGGAGTAAAAATTGTTAAAAAATCCTTACCTATATTTCCTCCAATTTCATATAACCTTTGGTTCTGAATTTTAATGGATTCTGAAGGACCATGACTGAAAAAAGGAGAAAGCAATATAATTTTAACCCTTTCATAACCTGAGGTAAATCTGTAGATTAAATAACCATGGCAATAAACAATTCATTCTGCCTTGAGTGAAATACATCCCACAAATCATTATTATGACAAATTACAATAAAAACAATTTTTTGTTTGTTTCACACAGACAAAAATTTGAGGCACAGAGAGGGTGGGACTTTTCCAAACCAAGATGGATGCTGCAAGGTTCCACAGCAACCTGGAGCCTGCCTTATCCACACCTGTCAGCTCCATTTGAGAGGGAACTGCTACTGACATATCAAGGCTGGCCAAGGAGCAGCTGGATGTTTAATATTGGCCTGTCACTGGTCACAGTACTCTTAGTTCAAAAGAAGTCAAGTTCATTTCCATATTTGCCAAAAACTGAATGGGAATCTCTCTTCAGCCCATGTCACATTTCTAAGTTTGACTAATTAATGCTTTGCTAACTGTCTAACATTGATTTCATTGCATGTCTTTGCCCTGTAATAAAAGAAAGTCAGAGAATATGAATGCCCAATTTAATTTTTCTATCCCTGACTAGAATGCTGGGGTAGAAGAGTCTAGAAAGACCATTTCAGATCTCTGTCCCACTTCAGGAATGACTTTCAGCTTGGTTTTTTCAAAAAGATTGTTCTTACTCTATTGTGAGGAAGACTAATGTGCATTCTCCTTTGTTTAAAAACTTTTTGAAATAATTGTAAATTTGCATGTATTTATAAGAAACAATACAAACAGATCCTGTGTTCCCATTACCCAGTTTCCTGTAATTGTAAAATCTTGAAAGACTAGTGCAATATCACAACCAGAATGCTAATAATGATTCAGTCAAGATACGGAACATTCCCATCACCACAAGAACCCTCCTTTCCCTTTTACAGCCACACCAAGCCCTTCTCCCGATCCCTATCCATACACCTACCCTTTATCCCTCTATTCTACATTTCTGTAAATTTGTCATTTCAAAACGTTATGTAAATGGAAATGTACAGCATGGACCTCTTTGGAATTGACTTTTTTTCAATTAGCATAAATCCCTGGAGATTTGCCCAAGTTGTTGAATTTTTATTGCTGAGTACCAAACCATGGTATAGATGTACCATAGTTTGTTCAGCTATTTACCTATTAAAGAATATCTTTTTTTCCCAGTTTTTGATTATTATAAACAGAGCTGCTATAAGCATTTGTGTACAGCATTTTGTGGTAACACAGTCTTAATTTCTTTGGGATGAATGCCCAGGAGTGTGAATGCTGGCTCCACATGGCAACTGCATATTTAGTTTTATAATAAACTATCAAACTGTGTTACAGTGACTATACCATTTTACATTCCCATCAGCAATGTATAAGCAATCAAGTTTCTCTATGTCTTTGCCATTCTTTGGTGTCGACACGATTTTTTATTTTAGCCATTCTCATAGGTGTCTAATGATTATAGATATTGAACATTTTTTTCATGTGCATATTTGCCATCTGTATATTCTCTTTGGTGAAATGTCTGTTCATGTCTTTTGCCCATTTTTAGAGTACATTGTTTAAAAAAACGATTTTATTTATTTTTAGAGAGAGGGGAAGGGAGGGAAAAGAGGAGAGAAACATTGATCAGTTGCCTCTAAAATTTTTTAATTTCAGAAATATTATATAAATGGAGTCTTGCAGTATGCAAGTTTTTGCAATCAGCTATTTTTTGCCAACGTGGATGCTGCTTTTTAATGGTTTGAGAGCTCCTCTTTAAGGATACCACCAGAGTTTAACTAGAGACCATCAAACTGTACCTGCTCTCTAGTGGACAGATTTAAACTAGTGCTTTTCATTTTTTTAAAATCTCAGGGAAAATATTTATCTTTGAATAAGCATGCCTAGCCAAAAATGATTATTTATGCTTTTTAAAGGCAATTAGTGAATTAGTGGCTGATATGTACAAATATTTTTTGTAAATATAATTCTGACCCTAAAGTTTATTGATAGTAATTTTAAGGAAAGCAACAGCTATAATGTTCACCTAACTGCATATATTTTATCTGATATTGGCATGTTAAAGGCCATTGGAGCCTGAAACAATGATATTCCTGGAAAGCTATCAAGAGATCTATAAAACCAACTTGCTATAATTTTATACTAATAAAAAGTAAAACTCATTGAGTAAATGAAAACATCAAAACAGAACAGTTTTATATTAAGCGCCCCTTTAGTAATCTTACACAAACATAAACTCAAAGTGGATTAAAAGTTGAATGTGATACCTAAAACTATAAGTAAACTCCTAGAAGAAAATGTAAGCAGTAAGCTCTTTGACATTGGTCCTGGCAATGATTTTTTTTTATTCTGACACCAAAATCAAAGGCAACAAATGCAAAAATAAACAAGTGGGACTATGTCAAACTAAAAAGATTCTACATAGCAAAGGAAACCATCAAAAAATAAAAAGGCAACTCATGGAATGGGAGATAATACTTGCAAATCATATATCTGATAAGAGGTTAATATCCAAAATACGTAAAGAACCCATACAACTCAATAGTAAAAAAGCAATTTAATTAAAAAATTAAAAGATCTGGACTTTAAAAAAAAATGTTTTATTGATTATGCTGTTACAGTTGTCCCAATTTCTCTTCCCTCTGCTCCCCTCCACCCGGTGGCCCCCCTCCCTCCAGTTGTCCCCCCTTTTAGTCCATGTCCATTGGTTGTGCATATACTTCTTCTCAACCTCTTCCTGTCTACTTCATTTCCTCCTACTATGCTTCTTAATTCCTGTACCATCTCCCTCCTTTCCCCCTCCCCCTCCCTGCTGACCTCTCCCTAGTATGTTCTCCATACCTCTAGTTCTTTTTCCACTCTCGTTGCCTATTTAGTTTGCCTTTGTTTCAATTCCCTAGCTTCTGTTGTTGGTTGTTGTGACACAGTTTTCATTTTAATGTTCGTGGTTTTGACCCTCCTTCTTCTAAACCAGTCCCTTTAACATCTCACATAATAGTGGTTTGGATTTAATGAACTCCTTCAGTTTTACTTTGTCCTGGAAGCACTTTCTCTGCCCTTCTATTCTGAGTGACAGTTTTGCTGGATAGAGTATTTGTGGCAGTAGGTTTTTGATTTTCATTGCTTTGAATATTTCTTGCCAGTCCCTTCTTGCCTGCAGGGCCTCCTTTGAGAAATCAGCTGATAGTCTTATTGGAATCCCTTTGTGTATGATTCTTTTCTTTTCTCTTGCTGCTTTTAAGATTCTCTCTTTAGCTTTAATTTTTGACATTTTGATTATAATGTGTCTTGGAGTGGTTCTCCCTGGGTCCAGTTTATCTGGAACTCTCTGTGCTTCCTGGACCTGTAAGTCTATTTCTTTCCCCAAGTTAGGGAAATTCTGCTTCATTATTTTTTCACATAACTTTTCAATTGCTAGTTCTTCTTCTTCACCCTCTGGCAATCCTATTATCTGAATGTTCGATCGCTTATAGCTGTCCCAGAGGTTTCTGATCTTCTCCTCACTTTTCTTACTTTCTGTTTCCTCTTTCCACACTGGTTGTCTGTTTGTTCCTTCCCTATGTTCTGGTTTGTTGATTTGGTCTTTGGATTTTATTTCCTTACCACTTGTCTTGTATGTGTTTTCGTTCGTTTCAGTATGAGTAGCTTTCATTCCTTCCCTGTCTTGTTTCAAATCTTTTGTTAATTCCATAAGCCACCTTATAACTATGGCTCTGAACTGAACCTCAGACAGGTTTTCTATTTGTTTCTCTGTCAGGTCTTGTATCTACTGCCTGGTGAGCTGCATCACCGGGATTTCAATCGTTGTCTGCTTCATTCTAACAGATTTGTGTTTAGCTTTGCTTCCTGGGCAGGCTATAGGGGGCGAAGCCCCATGCATTTGTCACTGTCCAGAGACCAGCAGATCAGCGACCAGCAGCAATCGGTGACCTTTTTCACTGCACTGTGGCGCTTTGTGTGGGGTCCAGGGTCCAAGATGGATTCCTGCCGTTACTCTCCACTGAGAGACCAGGATCTGTCCCCCTGCCCTTTGGGCCTCTCCTTCCAAGGCAATGGGGGGGTCGGCACTTCCCAGCGTTGGGATCGTGAACTGCCAGGACTTGACTGTGGCCGGGCTTGTTCCTCTGGTGTTTCTCTCAGTTCCACTGTTATCCCCACTGCTACCACAGATAGCACCGCATTTTCTCACCCTTCCTACTGGTCTAGATGAGCATCACTAGTTTATAACTTCATATGTTGGGCTTCCATGTAGTTTTATTTTCTGGAATTTCTAGTTATCTTTTCTTTTGAGGTAGTTGTATTCCTTCTTAGTTGTAGAGGGAGACTGAGCATGTCAGTCTAAGCCTCCATCTTGGCCGGAAGTCTTACAGCTACCGGAACAGACATTTTTCCAAAGAAGATATACAAATAGCCATTAGGTACATGGAAAGATGCTCAATGTCACTAATAATCGGGGAAATGCAAATTAAAACTACAGTGAGATATAACCTCAGACCTGTTAGAATGGCTACTAACAAAAACAGGAAAAAAGAGCCCTGGCTGGTGTGGCTCAGTGGATTGAGCGCCAGCCTGTAAACCAAACAGTTGCAGGTTTGATTCCCAGTCAGGGCACATGCCTAGGTTGCGAGCCAGGTTCCCAGTTGGGGGCTCGCTAGAGGCAACCAGACAGCAATGTTTCTCTTCCTTCCCCCATCTCTAAAAATAAATAAATAAAATGTTAATAAAGCTCATTTAAAAAAAAACAGAAAAAAGATAAGAAGTGTTGTCAATGTCATGAAAATAAGGGAACCTCTGTGCACTGCTGATGGAAATGTAAATTGGTTCAGTCACTATAGAAAACTATAGTATGGAAATTAAAAATAGAATTACTCTATGATCCAGCAATTCCATTTCTGGGTATTTATCCAAAGGAAACAAAAAACTCATTTGAAAAGCTATATGTATTCCCACGTTCATTTCAGCATTATTTACAATAGCCAAGACATGAAAACAACCTAAGTGTTCACTGATAGATAAATAGATAAAGAAAATGTGGAGTATATAATGGAATATTATTCAACCATCAAAAAAGATACCTTGCCCTTTGCAATAACATGGATGGAGCTTGAAGGCATTATGCAAGGTGAAAGTCATATAGAGAAAGATAAATACCACATGATCTCACTTATATGTGGAATCTAAAAAGAAGAAGAAAACAAAACAAACAAACATAAAAACTAATCACACAGATACAGAGATAAGATTGGTGGTTGCCAAAGTAAGGAGGTAGGGGAAATGGGTGAAGGGGATCTAAAGGTACAAGCTTCCAGTTATAAAATAAGTAAGTCATGGGGATGTAATGTACAGCATGATGATTACCTTTAGTAACACTTTATTGCACATTTAAAAGTTGCTAAGAGAGTAGATCTTAAAAGTTCTCATCACAAGAAAAAACTGTTGTAACTATATACAGTAATAAATGTTAACTAGACATACTGTAGTGATCATTTTGCAATATAAACAAATACCAAGTTATTAATACTAACTCAAAAGAATGTATGCACCTCCATGTTCATAGCAGTGCTATTTACAATGCCAAACTTTGGAAACAGTCTAAGTTCCCATAAGTAGATGAGTGGATAAAAAACTGTGGTGTACAATGGAATACTATGTGGCAGAAAGAAAGAAGGAATTCCTACCTTTTGTGACAACATGGATAGAACTGGAGACTATTATGCTAAGTGAAATAAGCAGGCAGTGAAAGAAAAATACTATATGATCTCACTTATAAGAGGAATTTAATGAACAAAATAAACTAATGAGAAAAATAGAACCAGAGGTATAGAATCATGGAATGGACTGACAGCTGTAAGAGTGGAGGAGGGACATGGGGTCTGATTGAAAGAAGATGAAGGGGTTTGTCAAAGCATATTTATGAAGGATCCATGGACATGGACAATGGTGTGGGGATTGACTGTGGTAATGGGGGACAGGTTGGGTGAAAGGGGGTAAAGGGGAAAAATTGAGACAACTGTAATAGCATAAATAAAATATTTTAAAAAACAAATAGCAAGTTATGCTGTATACCAGATATGAACACGTTATATGTCAATTATACATCAATTAAAAAAATAGAAAATAAAGAATCCCACTTGTAGAAATTTCTTTAAAAAATAGAAAACTTCTGTTACTGACAATTCTCTAGTTTACTAATTTCTTACTGTACTTTTGACTCTTCATCTATTGGTAAAGCCTTCAAAGTAACAGGTTTTAATTTTTCAAAGAGGCCAACTTTGTAATTCCTGAAAAGTTAACTCATCTGATAAAAGTCGATTGTCTTTGTGTAGAGACCTTTATAGTCTTTTACTCACCTGTTCTCATATTGAAATTTTGCCAGTATGTCTTTGGCTGTGGTTTGATTATTGAGTTGAATGGCCATGGATACCTTCGAGAGAAGTGGAGCATGGACTCTTATGACTCCCTCCGGCACATCAGACTGCCAATGAGGAAAAATTCAGCACATTCTGTCAAACTAGGATGGACATCAGTTCAATGATTATATTTAAGAGATAGAAAAATCAGTGGTACTCTGAATTAGGGAAATATGTAAGCATGACTAGTATTTAACCAGAGTGTAACACTTCTTTCTTTTTAACAGAAGATTGGACAAAACTTAACCTAGGATTTTACTGTCATGACACACTTACATCTTATACAATGCTTTAAAAATCAGAGAGAAGAAGAACTGGTTTATGACAGAAATCAATTGTTACTATTACTGCATTTCCTTGAACAATGTTCTAAATAATCCTACTGTAAGCAGAATTCTATATTTCAATATATTTTAAGATCGATCTTCTGAACAATTCATGGATCATTAGAAAATATGACTTTTTAAATATTCCTTTTCTTCAGTCACTGCAAGGTTAATTCCAGACGGGCACTTGGAATTTGACCCCTCAAAGTACACTGATAACACTGTACAGAGCAGAGCATGGACTGCTCCTGGGGGACAGAATGACTCTGCTTTCATATGATATGACTGGCTTGGGAATTTTGGAGCTCTCATCTAAAGGAAATATTTTTAAAATGTTGCTCACTAATTAACAGAAATTTGTTTTGTCAGGATTGACCATAAAATTTCTTTGTTTCAGAAGTTTAATTCTCTAACTAGAGATGAACAGAAACAAATTTTTATTTGTTTAAGTGTCTGGTTACTCTTCAGATAATCATTTTTAATCTCTATATTCTCAAAGGATGGTATTGTTGGTGTAGGTTTATGTGAACTGATTTAATATCTATCCTAGAAGAAATATGTTATGTGTTGCATCATGTCCTCCACAAATATATGTGAAAGTCCTAACCTCCAATCGATACCTGAGAATATGACTTTATGTAGAATTAGAGTCATTGCAGATATAATTAACTAAAATGAGCTCATACTAGAGTAGAGTAGGCCTTTAATCCAATATGACTTGTGTCCTTATAAAAAGAGAATAAACAGAGACACATACACAGGGTAAATGCCATATAAAAATGGAAGCAGACATGGTAATGCACTGGCAAGCTAAGAAGTACCAAGAATTGTTGGCATTACCAAAATCTACAAATGATATCAAGAGCAGGTCCTTCTTTTATATCCCTCAGAAGAAACAAACCAAACTAATACCTTGATTTTGGACTTTTAGCCTCCAGAACTATGGGAGAGTAAATTTCTATTGTTTTAAGCCACCCAGTTTGTGCTTTATTGTGGCGGCACTAGAAAACTAACACAAAATATTTTAAACTAGGGTCAGTTCTTACAGAGCTCTCTTACTACTCCCAGAGAGAACCAGGAGAGCATGGCAGGAAATGTACATGAGGGGTTTAGACTTGGGATGGTGCAGAGTGCCCCTGGTTCATTACAGCCAAGACTTTATTCTTAAACTACTCTTGCTCATCTCATGTCACCCCCTTTCCAGCTCCCCAGAAGCTTCTATAAGATAATTCCACACTCCTGACATTATTGAACCTGTGATCATAATAATCACATTTTCCTTTTAACTTCTTGTAGTATTCACACTTGTGTAGAGATGCATAACCACACATTTTGAATCATCAGTTAGTTGAGTCCCTGTATCATTCCTTCATGTGTCACACTGAAAATATCAAGTTTGAAGGATACATCATGACCAAAATTATGCACAGATATGCTGGATGTAGCCAGAGAATACTATGTAGGAGGCTAACAATTAGGGAGGAAAGGAAATTATTTGCTTTCTTACCATGCTTCTTAAAGAGGGTGATTTTTGTAGTACCTTTGAAGTCTTAGGGCTTGTAACCTAAATAAAACATATTTCATTTTAAATATTAATGTTGAAAAAATGAGCATATGCTGTTGTTGGAAGTATAAAATAGCACAATCTTATTGAAAACATTTTTGAACATTTACCAAATTATAAAATATATATGTACTTTGATACAGCAATTCCAAATCTATAAATTTATAGTACAAATATATATATATATATATATATATTTTGAGAAATAACATGCAAGAAGTTAATTCAATTGCAAAAATCTTAATACCAAAATACTGGGCACAATCTAAGTGTTCAATAATATGGAATGGCTTAAATCAATTATGATGTGTCTATAGAATATCAAGCAAAAAAAGCAGAGAAGAAGGCTTTGTGGACCTATGTGGAATAATCACCACCGTGGGCAACCACTCCTCATGGTTTAGGGAATTGTAGCCCTGGCCTGAGCATGACTGCCGCCGGCATTCCGGCTGTGCTTGTCTTTAAGTATCAACATAAGGCTGTGTGTGGAACATAACTGAAAACCACTCAGAGGGTTGCCATGAGAATTGGATTAAAGAATGCTTATTATGCTCATTATGCTTTAGAACTTGCTTTGCTTTCTTTATCATTAATGTAACATAAACAATCTCTAGCAAGGAATGTATGAAACCAAGGAGTGTATGAAACCTTGCACTTAGTGCCAGTGTGACGCCAAGATGTTTTATAGGCCCTGACACAGACTGGTCATTGTGGCCCCTGTACTGGTACATGTAATCTGTTACTGTCAAACACTAATAGCTATTGAAGATTTATGAATTTTGACCTTGTTTCTCTCTATGTATCCTCTTCAATAAAAGGCATGAGGGATGAAGGTTTAGCTGCTATTCTCCACTAAAGAGAACAGTCACCTTCCTTCCCCCAGACATAATAAACTGTCCTGGGAAAAACTTTGTTCTGCCATGGTCACGAAGCCTCTGCTGGATAGAGCAACTTCCAACTGAGCCTAGGGAGTGTGAGGCACCTCCACCATACACCATGATTTCTTAAGTCAGTAAAGCAAGATTAAGACATTTTCATGTGTGTTATCATTCATGTAAAAAAGAGGGAAGGACATTAACTTACATTTGTTTATATGTGCGTAGTGCTTCTCAGGAAGTATATATACCTGCAAGTACCTGAGCACACACAGCCTGTCATTTGTAACATTATCTGTCTCTGAGAAGGGACGTCAAATGGACAACTTTTACCCTATAGTCTTTCTTTTGAATTTTGTAACCTATCAATGAACTGTCTATTCTATTCTACTTAAAGTTAAGAATTAGAATCATGGAACAGTACAATAGAACTGAAGAAATACTGTTTTTTCATCTTTAAGTGTTGCTTTATGGTACTTAAAACTTTAAGTACCATAAATTCTATCTTAGTTCTAATTTACAATTAAAACATTAAAATAATTGACATTCATATAGCATTGTACAATTTACAAAGTACTTTGTACACACATTATACGAGTTGATGCTAATAAAAACTCTGTGAGATACATTAACATTACCCCCCCAACTTAATAATAAATTTAGATAAAAACTTTAATTCACCCAGGCTTGTATGGCAAAGCCTGACCTGATCTCAGTTTTGGCTCTGAATATATTATAATTTTGACATTAAAATTTTTCACAGTGGAAATGACAGAGTGATGAGTCCAAAAGTATGTCTCTCCATAAAAGCAATGAATACACCCTGGCTGCTGTGGCTCAGTGGATTGAGCATTGGCCTGTGAACCAAGTGTCCCTGGTTCGATTCCCAGTCAGGGCACATGACTAGGTTGCACGTCAGGTCCCCAGTTGGGAGCGCGGTAGAGGTAACCACACATTGGTGTTTCTCTCCCTCTCTTTCTCCTTTCCCCTCTCTCTAAAAACAGATAAATAAAATAAAATAAATAAATAAATAAAGAGACCAGACATTAATTAAAAAAAAAAAGCAATGAATAAACTGGCAAAAAATGTCAGTATCAACTTTTTCAGGACTCTGGATACTAAACCAAAGCTTGTATCAGGGGAGTACTTAAGTCAGAAAAACAGCCAAATCTTGGTAAGAACAGTAGGTTTTGTGGCTTTTTAACTTACACTTTTCCCATCTCTGTTCCCTAGCTCAGTGATAACCTTGAAAATAACAGTCTGCATTTCTGGTACAGGTGCTAGAGGAAGCAGAGGACCTGTCTGGTGGCTCCCTGGGAAACTGGCTCAAAAGGCTTGCCTTTAGCTTGCCTAGCTTGTAACCTATCAGTACTAAAATGGTATAGTGTTTAAAATATGTATAGGCAAATGTTTTAGTCACTGCTGCCTGATGCAGTGGATAAGAACTGGGAAAAACAAGAGAATAACTTGAGATTGAGATCCTTTGAAGAATAAGAGCTCTGAAAAGCTCCCACATATTATAGAACCCGGAAGGCCATGTACATGTCCAGGGCTTTGCACAGGTTTGGAAGAAACCTGAAAAGAACTTAAATTCTCCCCTCTAGCTGACATTTAGGCTCTGTCCAAGCATAAAGTGACTAAATGTTAAAGATGTGCCCCAATGAAGACACAGAACTCATTTGCAAAGACTTGGAGGTTTTCTATGCTTTTGTTTTTGTTCCAGTTATTTTAAAAAATCTCTGTCCAAACATTAGCTAACCACTAAGCTAATATAAGAGAGATGTTAGTAGCCACACAAAATGAAGAATACAGACTTTACAAAATCAGTTCAGCAGCAAAGTTACTAAACCAAGGAACAATACCTACTATAGCAGCAACAACAAACTCTGGGGAAAAGGAAAACCTTATTTTCACATTTGCCACATTATAATGTTCAAAATGTCCATTCTTCAATAAAAAATTATGAGTCAGGCAAAAATGCAAGAAAATATGGCCCATATACAGAAAAAAATTAGTTTCAAAACTCCTTAAAGAAACCTATACATTATATTTACTAGAAAAAGGCTTCAAATCAGCTATTTTAAATATATTTAAAGAACTAATGGAAAGCCTTGGCTGCTGTGGCTCAATGGATTGAGCGTCAGCCTGCAAACCAAGTGTCACTGGTTTGATTCCCAGTCAGGGCACATGACTAGGTTGCACATCAGGTCCCCAGTTGGGGGCACGAGTGAGAAGCAACCACACAGTGATGTTTCTCTCCATCTCTTTTCTCCTTTCCCCTCTCTCTAAAAATAAATAAATAAATAATAAATAAATAAATAATTAAGGAAAAAGAACTAATGGAATTCATGGCTAAAGAGCTAAAAAAATTTAAAATGATATCTCATCAAATTGAAAATTACATTAAATAGAATTTATAAAAAGGAATTAAACAGGATTTATGGAGCTAACAGTCCAACTGAAATAAAACAATACACTAGAAAATTCAACAGCAGATTTAAGGAGGCAGAAAAAAAATTAGCAAATTTGAAGATAGGTCAGTTGAGATTATCCAGTCTGAGAGACAGGAAGAACAAATAATGAAGAAAAAGAAACAGACTCTAAGACAAATTGTAGGACAAAATCAAGTGCACAACATATACATAATAAAAGTCCCAGAAGGAGAAAAGATAAAGGAACAGAAAGAATATTTGAAGTAATAATGACTGAAAATTCCCAAATTTGCTAAAAGACATGGATCTACCTATCCAAAAACTCATTAAACTCCAAATAAAACAAACTCAAAAGAGATTCACACCAAAATACATCACAACCAAACAGTTGAAAGGCAATCTTGAAAGCAGGAAAAAAAAAATAATAAAATAAAGTAACTCATCACAAAAAAAAGCCTCAATAAGATTAACAGCTAATTTCCCAACTGAAACCATGGAATCCAGGTGATAGTGAAATGACATACTCAACGTGGTGAAAGAAAAAACTGTAAATCAAAATTCTGTCTAGCAAAACAACCCTTTGAAAATAGAGAATTTAAGGCATTCTCAGGTAAACAAAAGCTGAGAGAGTTCACTACTAACAGACTTTCCATTGAAGAAATGATAAAGAGAGTCCTTCAGGCTAAAATAAAAGGACAGTAACTCAAATCCACAAAAATAAAGAAAGAACACCAGTAAAAGTAACTGTATAGGTAAATATAAAAAACAGTATAAATTTACTTTTTGTTTATAACTCCACTTTTTCCCGATCTCATTTAAAAGACACATGCATAAAGATCTTATTATAAACCAATATTGATGAGCACACAATTTATAAAGATGTAATTTGTGGCAACACCATAAAGTAGGGGCAAGAGAGTTAGATAGGTGGGAAGTTTTAATATACGATTGAATTTAAGGTGATATTAATATAAACCAGATTTTTACAAATTAAGATATAACTTGTAATCCCTATCACAACCACTAAGGAAATATTAAGGTGGCCAAAAGTTTGTTCAGTTTTTACCTAAAAAAGGACACATTTTTTTCATTTTCACCAGTAATTTTACTGAACAATGTACTCACAGTTTTGTTCCTTTACCTTCTGCCACCTTTCAGGCAACTTCATGATTATCTTCCCAAAAGTTTTTATCTTATCTTACTGAGCAAAGAACTATTTCAGGGACCTTTTACCGTCTTCCAGGGAATTGAAATTTTTTCCATTAAGAGAATTTAGTAAAGACTGAAATAAACAGAAATCCGAAGGTGCAATGTCTGGTGAATACCGCAGATGAATCAGAACTTCCCTGCCAAGCTATAATAGTTTTTGCCTGGACATCAAAGAAACATGTGGTCTTGTGTTATCTTGATGGAAGATTATGCATTTTCTGTTGACTAACTCTGAATGTTTTTCGTGGAGTGCTGCTTTCAGCTGGTCTAACTGGGAGCAGTACTTATTGGAATTAATTGTTTGGTTTTCCCAAAAGGAGCTCTTAATAGAGGACTCCCTTCCAATTCCACTATATACACAACATCACCTTCTTTGGATGAAGACTGGCTTTTGGTGTGACTGGTGGTGATTCATTTCATTTGCCCCATGAGCTCTTCTGTTTTTGTTAAATTTAAAGTAGAAAATTGCATGCAGAAGTACGGTCAAGAAGGTTCTTTTTGCTTAACTTATGTGGAACCCAAATATAAAAGTGATTAACATAACAAAGCTGGTACAAATTACTTCCAATGCTTAATTTGAATATTTTGAGTGTGTCAGCTATCTCCCACATGATATAATGTTGATTGCTCTCAATTAATGTCTCTCTTTGATTGCTATCAACTTCAGCTGGCCTACCCGACAGTGGAACATTGTCCAGTCAGAAATCTCCAGCACAAAACTTCACAAACCACTTTCGATACGTTCAGTTACAGCACCTTATCCATACACTGCATAAATCTTTGTTTGCATTTCAGTTGTGTTTTTATCTTTATTGAAACAATAAAGCATAATATGCCAAAAATATTGCTTATTTTCTTCCACCTTCAATATTAAAATGGCTATACAAAAATTCAACAATTTTGATACTTTTTAAAAATGCACACTGATATGACGGTTGTCACAATACAACCTAACAAAACTGTTTCAAATGAAGTTAAAGACAATTAAGCACTACTAGAGCCATCTTACAGAAAAAAACACAAACTTTTCAGCCAAAGAAACAACAAAAGAATTAAGATGATACTGTACACTTGAAGACACAAATGAAGGTAGTAACAGAGGAATTGGGGAACAAAACCATGTAAGACATATAATAAAAAAAGAAAAAGAATTGAAGGGAGAAATACCTTACTTTTATTAATGGAGAAATAGACTAGACAGAAGATCAGAAAGAAAATAAAAGAGTTGAAGAACAATCTAAATCAAATAGAGCTAATAGACATCTTTAGAACACACTACTCAACATTGTAGAATCCATTCTTCCCAAGTACACATAAAACATTGTCTGGTGTAAACAATACGTAGATCACAAAACAAGTCTCAATGAAGTTTAAAATATCATAATAATACAAAGTATGTTCTACCATAATTCAATAAAATTAGAAATCATTAACAGAATTTTTGAAAATTCACCAATATGTGGAAATTAAACAGTAATTAACCAATGGATAAAAAGGGAAACTTGAAAAGTCTTTGAAATAAACAAAAATGAAATACAATATACTAAAACTTATGAAATGGAAAATTTATAGATGTATATGTCTATAATTTAAAAATTCTCAAATCAATAATCTAACCTTTCACCTTAAGAAAGTAAAAAATATGGAAAATTAAACTCAAAACAAGCATAAGGAAGAAAATAATAAAAGTTAAAGTTTTAAGGACTAGAGAATAGAGAAATTAATGAAGCAAAAGTTGATTCTTTGAAAAAATTAACAAAATTGACAAACTTTTAGCTAGCTGACCAATAAAAAAGAAAATTCAAAATTTAAATCAGGAATATAAGTACAGACATTACTAACAGAATTACCAAACTTACGGAAATAAAAAGGAATGTAAGGGAATACTATGAGCAATTTGTATAACAAAAGTTAAATAACCTAGATGAAATAGACAAAATCCTAAAAACACAGTTAATATTGACTCAAGAAGAAACAGAAAATCTGAATAGAACCATAACAAGAGATGGAGTTAGTAATCAAAAATATATCTACAAATAGAAGTCCAGGACCAGATGGTTTCACTAGTGAATTCTACCACACATTTAAAGAATAAACACTAATCATTCTTAAACTATTCCAAAAAAAAGAAAGAGGGAACACTTCCTAACTCCTTCTATAAAGCCTGTATTACCCTGTCACCAAAGCCAAAGACATGACATGAAAATTATAGACTTATAATACCCTTTGTAAAATATTAATGTAAAAATTCTCAAAAAAATATTAGCAACCTGTCAAGCAGCATATTAGAAAAGATTATATACCTTGGCCAAGTAGGATTTTTCCCAAGAATGCAGGGTTAGTTTAATATATAAATAACAATTAATGCAACACATCATATTAATAGAATGATGAAAAATCAATTATCATCTCAATAGAGGGGAAAAAAAGCATTTGATATAATTTAACACCCTTTCATGATAAAAACACCCCCAAAAAGTAAGAATAGAAGGGAATCTATAAAACTCACATATACTGTAATAGCATACTTAATGGTAAAATACTGAAGGCTTTCCCCTTAAGATCAGAAAACAGATCTCTGCTCCTGCCTTCTTTCATTTTACTGAAAGTTCTAGCCAGGGAAATCCAGCAATAAATAAATAAATAAATAGAAGGCACCAGATTGAAAGGAAGAGGCAAAGTTATCTCTATTCACAGAAAACATGACCTTATATACAGGAAATCTTACAGAATCTACACAAACAAAACAACATTTAGAATTAATAAATGAATTCAGTAAAAATGCAAGATACAATATATAAAATTCAGTTGTGTTTCCATACTCTAACAATTAACCATCCAAAATTTAAGAAAACATCTTTATTTACAACAGTATCAAAAAATATTGTCTGATCAAGAAAGTACAAGACTTATACACTTAAAATTATAAAACATTGAAAAAATTATAAAAAACCTAAATAAATGGAAAGATAACTTATTTTCATGGACTGGAAAAGTTAATATGTTTAGAATGGCAATACTTCCTAATTAATCCACATATACAATTCAACCCCCATCAAAATTCCAAGCACCTTTTTTTCTTTTTGCAGAAATGGAAATGTTGATCCTAATATTCATATGGAAATGCATGGAATCCAAAATAATCAGTTATTTGAAAAACAAAAAGTTAGAGTACTTACATCTTTCAATTTCAAAACTTAAAACAAAGGTACAGTAATCCAAACTATGTGGTACTGGCATAAGAACACACATGTAGATCAATGGAATAGAATTAAGATTGTGGGAGGAGATCCAAGATGGTGGAGGAGTAAGTGGAAGCTACACTAACCTCCTCCCAGGACCAGAATTAAGATTGTGGAAATAAACTTTTATATCTATTATCATTTAATTTTCAACAAGAGTGCCAATACTATTCACTAGAGACAATATCTTTCCAACAAATGGTGCTGGGAGAACTGGATAACCACCTTCAAAAGAATGAACTTGTACCCTTATCTCATATTGTACACTAAAAATAACTCAAAATGGAACAAAGACATAAAAAGAAAAATTAAAACTATAAAACCCTTAGAAGAAAACATAGGGTTAAGTCTTCCTGCTTGGATTTGACAAAGGATTCTTAGCTATGACAACAACATGATCAACAAAATAAATAAATTACACTTTTTCAAAATTAAAAACTTTTGTGCATCAAAGTACAAAATCAAAAATTGAAACAACCCATAGAATGAAAAAATATTTTCAAATTATACATTTGATAATGGACTTGTATCTACAACATATGAAGAACTTTTACAACAGAATAAATATGCAAATAACCCAAACAAAAGTAACAACAGATATTGGCAGACATTTCTCCAAATGGCTAATAAGCACATGAAAAAAATGCCCAACATCATCAGTCATCAGGGAAATACAAATCAAAGCCACAATGAAATACCCCTTCTTACCTACTTGGTGGTTAGAATAACAAAATTCAGATAATAGTAAGTATCAATAAGGATTTGGAGAAATCTGAATCCTCATACACTGATGACACAAATGTAAAATTGGGCAGCCACTTTGGAAAACAGTGGCAATTCTTCAGATGATTCAAGATAGGGTTGACATATAACCCAGTATATACCCAAAGTAGTTGAAAACATATGTTCACACAGTAACTCTTATATGTTTATAACAGCACTGTTCATAGTAACTAAAAGGTGTAACCTACCTAAGTGTCCATCGATGGATAAATGGATAAACAATATGTGGTATAGTCATATAATGAAATATTATTCAGCCATAAAAAGAGGCATTGATACATATTGTAAGTTGAGTTGGATGAAGCATAAGAATATGCTAAATGAAGTAAGTCACAAAAAAACACATTATATGATTTTGATTCATTAGAAGTCCAGAATAGGGAACTCCATAGAGATAGAAAATAGATTAGTTATTGCTTAGGTCTGGAAGAGGAAATGGGGTGGGTGGGTTTAGAGGGATGATAGGCAAAGAGCATGATTTTTTCCCCTAAGATGATGAAATATTTTAGAATTGATTGTGTTACTGGCTGGACATATTTGTGAATATGCTAAAATCCACTGAATTGTACACTTTATTTTTTAAGTATATTTTATTGATTATGCTATTACAATTGTCCCAATTTTTCCCCTTTGCACCCCTCCACCTGGTACCCACCTTCCCTCCAGTAATCACCCCTTTAGTTTATGTCCCTGGGTCATGCATATAAGTTCTTCGGCTTATCCATTTCCTATATTATTCTAAACATCCCCCTGTCGCTTTTGTTCCTACCAATTATGCTTAATCTCTGTACCATATCTGATTCTGTTACTGTTCTAGTTGTTTGCTTTTTTTCCCTCTTTTTTAAAATTCAGTTGTTGATAGTTGTTAATTTGTTGCCATCTTAATATTCATGGTTTTGATCTTCTTTATCTTAAATAAGTCCCTTTAACATTTCATATAATTAGGGCTTGGTGATGATGAACTCCTTTAGCTTTCCTTTGTCTGGGAAGCACTTTACCTGCCTTTCCATTCTAAATGATAGCTTTGCTAGATAGAGTAATCTTGGTTGTAGGTCCCTGCTTTTCATCACTTTGAATACTTCTTGCCAGTTCCTTCTTGCCTGAATGAAAAGTTTCTTTTGAGAAATCTGCTGATAGTTCTATGGAAACTCCTGTGTAGATAACTCTGCTTTTCTCTAGCTGCTTTTAGATTCTATCTTTAACCTTTTGCATTTTAATTATGTGTCTTGATGTGGTCCTCTTTTTGGTCCAACTTGTTTGGGACTCTTTGTGCTTCCTGGACTTGTATGTCTATTTCTTTCACCAAATTAGGGAAGTTTTCTTTCATTAGTTTTCAAGTAAGTTTTCAATTTCTTGCTCTTCCTCTTTTCTTTCTGGCATCCCTATGATTTGGATGTTGGCACATTTGGAGGTGTCCCAGAGGTTCCTAAGACTATCCTGGTTTTTTTGAATTCTTGTTTCTTCTTCTTACTCTGGTTAAATGTTTCTCTCTTCTTTATGTTCCAAATCATTGGCTTAAATCCCAGCTTCCTTCCCTCTTTGTTGGTTTCCTATGGATTATTCTTTACTTCACTTAGTGTAAACTCCATTTCTTCCTTTATTTTTTTGCCAAACTATGAGTTCTCTGAGAATTCTGATAATCAGTGTCTTGAACTCTGCATCTGATAGGTTGGCTATCTCTGTTTCGCTTAGTTCTTTTTCTGGGGTTTTGTTCTGTTCTTTCATTCGGGCCATATTTCTTCGTCTCTTCAATTTGTCAGCCTCCCTGTGTTTGTTCCTGTGTATTAGGTAGAGCTTCTTTTACTCCCTGTTTTAGTAGTGTGGCCTATGTAGAAAAGGCACCTGTAAATTATCTGGGGCAGAGTCTTAGGTAATTGTCAGGGCAGGGCAACCTGCTTTACCACTTTGTGGCTGTGTGGGGAGAGCTCAAAAAGGGGACAGTGCTGCCACCTGGCTTCTGGCAGTTCACCTGGTGCTCACCCAGCTTCCTGTGTGTGACTGGCACTCTTCCAGCTGCTGCCCCAATAACAAATCCTGGAGTGGGTGGGTCTGCATATGTTCTAAGACTGTACTAGCCTTTTAAGCAGCAAAAATCCAGCAGTTTCTTCCACTGCCCCAACCCCTACTTGTTTTTACAGCCATAAGTAATGGAGGTCTATCTTCCTGGTGCTGGAACCCTGGGCTGTGCAGTCTGGCCTGAGGCTGGGATTGCTCATTTCAAAGGTGTTCCTCCCATCAGTTCCACCACCACTGCTCCTGCTGTCTTTCCATGCCACACCACCTCTCCATCCACCTTTGCCCCTCCTACCCATCTGGATGAATGTGTCTTATTTAAATCCTTGGCTTTTGGACTTCCATACAGCTCAATTTTCTGATAGTTCTGGGTGTTATTACTTTTGAGATCTGGTTGTAATTCTTTCTATAGTTGCATGAGGAGGTAAAGTGTGTCTACCTATGCCTCCATCTTGACCAGAAGTGAATTATACACTTTAAATGGATTAATTGCATAGTTGGATTATATATCAATAAAGTTATTTAAAAAAATAGGAATATAAAATCAAATTAAAAAAGTAATAAATGAAGTAATAATACATGCTACAATATGATGAATCTTGAAAACATTATGTTAAGTGAAAGGTGTTAGACACAAAAGGTCATATATCATATGATTTTATTTATATGAAATGTCCAGAATAGGTAAATGCAGAGACAAAAAGTAGATTAATGTTTTTAGGGACTGTGGGGAGGGACTCATGAGGAGTGAGTGTTTAACTGGCATGGGGCTTCTTTAAGGATAAAAATATTATGGAATTAAATAGTGGTGATAATTACATGACATTGTGAATATATCAAAACCAATAAATTCTACATTTTAAAATAGTTAAAATGGTAAATTTCCTATTATGTGAATATTTCTCAAAATTAATTCTTTTTTCATATAAATGTCTTGGTTCTACTTGATCTGAAGTCACTTTGCCAATAACCGATGAGGGAGTACACCCATTCATCCTGATTGTGATAAATCAACAAGCAGCACTCCCCTTCACTGTCTTGCCCTTTAGCACTCCTTCCCCTGGATGAACTTTCCCTTCCTTTCTACCTTCAAAATGCTGTCCATCCTTCAACGTGCAGCTCCAATGCTATTTCCTCCAAAAAGCTGTTCACAATTTCGCAAGTTGGAGCACAACTTTCTTCTCTGCGTGGTCCTCTCATATTGAATGCACAGCTGATCTTGCCCTTAAAGCGTATTCATAGCTCTTGCACGCACCTGTCTCCCACATTAGGTGTAAATTCCTTTAAGGGCAAAATAAATTGCAAATCTTCCTCAAGGTCATATGCTATGCCTAACACTCATAATCAGCCTCAAATTAAATTAAAGCAATAAACATAATTCTTCTGAACCTGTTTCCATTATGCACCTCCACACAAACAACTGTGCTAATGCACATGTTCTTTAGAATGCACTGAATTTACACAAAACAACTCGAGAATAAGATATTCTTTCAGTATCCAATCACTGAAGAAATTTCTTTCTCTACTTATTCGATATACTGAATACTGGAATCTTAAATCCAGTCCACAGGGACTAAAACGTAAACTTTCAGCTTTTATGAGACCATTCTATCCTATTTCAAGAAACTCAACCAAAAAGCACAATAAAATAAAAGACCACAGTACTCTGCCATGGACACAATTTCACAATGTTTATAGTCACAAGACTGACACTGTGAGAATTTAAAATTTTTGGTTCTCAGTTACAAGCTGCTTTGTGCCTTACTCTGAGAAATAAAAACCTAGGTAGTAACACTATTTGTACCCTTATTTGTTGTTATTACCTCTCGTTCTATGGTTTTCCTCCTCAGCAACTTTTTGACACTTGGGAGCTGCTTCTTTAATAACATGGTAGCTTCATTCATTCTTCTGACTTGAGTGATTAAGAAAGATGGGACCTGGAGTAGAAAAATAGCTTGACTAGAAGGAAAACACCTGCATTAAACCTCCCCGGTAGATTCTGTCTTTAGTTATGGTAACTCCTGGCCACTCAGTATCCTGGAACTGTGGCATTTGTCCTGGTAAAAATTAGGAAAAGACTATTAGGATTCATATTTAAAAGAGAGAGCATATTGAGGAACAGCCCTTAAAGAATGTATAAAAATGCCTCAGGCAACCTGGGATTATATTCTCATTCCTCCTCCTGTAACTGAAGGCATTGCTTGCCCACACAGCCTTTATGTTTCCTGGGTGCTGGTACACTTACAAGGAGTACGTCAGTCATCACACTCTTACTCACCTTCCACAGAATTTTCTGGTAGTTAAGCATTAAGCGGATGATGTGGGCTGCAGTGTTTGCTAATCGTAATTCTTCATAATCAGAATGTTTGCTTCTACTGAAGAAAAGGTTTGGGGCCATTACAGTTGAAATGTTCCACATACTCATTCGGTTTTTTGATTCATTGGCAATCACTTTATTAAAGAATGTCATGAGGGCCTAAAAGGAAAGAGCACTGTGTCACACTACTATAAATTATCAAAAGGCATCAGATTGCTGTTGTTTATTTCTATACCCATTTATTGTGCTTCTGGAAAATAGCCAGGATATAGTCAGAAGAATAGAATGGCTAAGTATCATTTTCCCCTTTACTTGCTGAAAAGTCCTAATGAGAAATGTGAAAAGTTGTTATGGAGTTTTTATATTGGAGTCTCTATAAATAACAGTTTGTCTTTTCTTATTTTCTTTTATCCTAAAAAAGTTTAACAAATATTAAACAGTAAACTAGGAAGAGAAAACAATGCATCTCAAAAAAATAGTAGTGTACTTTTGTTGTGAAAAAAGTAATTCTAAAAAACACCCTTAATTTAAAGCATTACTATTAAAAACTATTTACTATTTCCTTGTGAAAGGAAAACCCATTTCTTAAATAAATGAGCATTTCATTCCTCACCCAAAATGTAAACAAAACTGAAAAAATTTTTAATTTTACTTTTTGGGTATCATTTTCTGTTGCTTTTCAATTTTGAAATCTTTAGTAGACTGAAGAAAAATGCTTACATGCAGCAGTTTTCAACATTACAAAAAAAGATTTGAGAATGCTAATAAAAGTTTGACTAAACCTCCAAAATATAAATGCTTATTAGACCTCCTGAAATTCACCAAGAGGACTTAAATCCTAAAAGGAGATGTTCTTTAATTTTTCAAGTTTGATTTTTGCTACAGTATGTGTTATGAGAAAAAGAAGAGCACATAATAGTAATAATAATATTTATTTGATGGTTTATTGTGAGCCAGATATTATTCTTAGTACTTTATATATATATCCATTGATTTTATCATTATTTCAAATCATGTGAGGTAGGTACTATTATTAAGTTGTACAGATGAGAAAGTAAGGTGGAGAAGGACTGATAGCTTTGTCAAGCATCAGTTCATTAAGTGGAAAAGCTAGGAGTTGAACTGAGGAAGCTGGATTTCTGAGCCAGAACTCTTAATCTCTGTACCATACCAACTTCTATCTTCATTCCAGTCACAAGTTAGAATGGGAGAGAGGGAGGAAAATAGGAAGGGAGGGGTGGAAGGAGAGAGAGAAAAAGAGAGAATTCTTCTTCAAAAGTTTTGTAATGATTTTTGAGGATCTTCTGTTAGAAATGTATTGAATTTTTTGATAATTGCTTCATCCTGTTATGTAAAAGGGTAGATAATATTTTGACCCAGACATCTGATACCAGATGCTTTTTAAAAAAATTTTTGGAGAAAAGACCATTGTTTAGACAAAGCCAAAAACAAACTAATAAATTCCATTCTTTGGAAAGTTACCAAATTGTATTAGAGAAAGACTTATGGCATAGTCGACCCCCATCCTTGGGTTGAGGATATAATTGATATATGCTATAATTAACATAGGTGTTTTCACTATGTAGGAGAAAAGGCCCTCACCAAACTAAAATGTCTGATAATAAGTAGCAATAAGAATCATATTTGTTTTTTAGCATTATGTTTACTGGTCTCAGAATTATTGGCTCTTTGTAACTCATCCTTACGTCATTTCAAAGATTCTCAACAAGTTTTGTACTTATAACACATTTCTTGTTGTGTATAGAATCAATATCAAAATATCAAGATAAACTTCGATTTTTACAAAGATATAGCGAAGAAATGAATATGAAATAAAGGGAGAGATATTTGGAATGAAGAACTATGGAATAGTATTCTATCAAATGCTCTCTTATATGTTAAAGGAGAAAATATCTTTCTGAGCCTAATATTCCTAATCTGTAAAGTGATAAGATCCTATCAGGCAATCTCTAAAATTTAGAGATTGTTGACTTTTTAAAATTGAATTGAATTCATAAATTGTAAGGCACGAACATTTTAAAAAGTTTATTTAAATCAATAATTTCAAATTACCTTCCCAAGGACACTCATCAGATCCTTGCCACTAGACTGAAGTGGGCAGCTGAGGACCAGAAATTATAGAGTTTTATATTTTACAACTTATGTAATGTTCTCACATTATTCTGACATTATTCCATTTAAGTCTTCTATCTTCGCTTTTTCTACTCCTAATCGTAGCCTAGTGCCTGGCATGTGGTAGACACTCAATATCTTTTAATAGATGGAATGAATGAAACTGAAATGTTCGAAGAAGACTCCAGGATTTATATTCTTCCCTGTCTTCCTCAGGAGAACAGCAATGGGAACATGGAAAGGAAACAGGTTTGCAGCATGCTCAGCTGGCTTAGTAAGTTGTCATCTTGTTTTTCATTTTTCTATCTGAGCCATTTCCTCTGACCAATAAGAGCCAATGACAAACCATAAGGTCAATATAACATACCTGGGCTGTGTCCCTGTTGGCATCAGGCAGTGCCATGACCATGAGGTGTAAGGCTTGAAACTGTACTTTGATGTGAGGCCCTCCTAAGAAAACAGAAATAACCACACATTTGGAACACCACTGATGTATTCTGACAGCATTTCTTGTTAACATCTGGTGGCATAGGAGGGCTCCTGACAGATCTCGGTGGTAAGGACTCAGTTTTTGTGCCCAACAATGTAAATTTGTTTGCTTAGGCAGTCTATCAACTCCCCATTCACATCCCATGATGTCATTGTAGAGGCAGGTGGCCAAGATGATCCTCAAAATAATTCTGGATTTGTATAACATTTCCCTTTTCAAAGTACTTTTACAGACCTTCCTTTACTTTTATGCTATAAACAGAAGGCTTGAAGTTCAATTCAAGAGAAAATAAATCTTGTCTGCACATAAAGTAGTGAAGTATAATTATTAGGACAGAGGTTCTATAATCAGATTCAAATCCTGCATCTACTACTTAGTCACTGAGTGACCTTGGGCAGGCTATGTAACCCCTCGTTGTTTTTATTTTATCTTTTGCAAAATGGAATTAGTCATTTTACCTACCTCACTGGGCTGTTACAAAAATTAAATGACTTAAAACTCACGATGGATTCAAGACTTGTATATAAGACCTGGAACCATAAAACTCTTAGAAGAAAACATGGCATAATATCCTTGATATAGGTCTTAGTGATGAACTTTTGAATCTGACACCCAAAACAAAAGCAACAAAAAGAAAAATTAACAAGTAGGACTATATCAAACTAAAAAGTGTCTGCACAGGAAAGAGTACCATCAACAAAATGAAAAGGAAGCCTTCTGAATGCAAGAAATACTTGCAATCATATATTTGATAAGAGGCTAATATCCAAAACATATAAAGAACTCATACAACTCAATAGGAAAAAAACCCAAATGATCAGATTTAAAAATGGGCAGAACATACACCTGAACAGACATTTTTCCAAAGAGGACATATAGGTGGCCAATAGGTACACGAAAAGATACTCACCATCATTAATATCAGGGAAATATAAATCAAAACCACAATGAACTATTACCTCACACCTGTTAGAATAAGTATAACAAAAAAGACAAGAAATAACAAGTGTTGGCAGGGACATGGAGAAAAGGGAACCCTCATACTCAGTTGGTAGGAATGTAAATTGGTAGGGCCACTATGGAAAACAGTATGGAGGTGCCTCAAAAAATTAAAAATAAATTTATCATATGATCCAGCAATTCTACTTTTGGGTATTTATCTGAAGAAAATACAATACTAACTAGAAAAGACATATGCACCTCAATGTCTACTGAAACATTATTTACAATAGCCAAGATATAGAAATAATTAAGTGTTTATTTATGGATGAATGAAAAATAAAATGTGCTATACATACACACAAACACACACAATGGAATATCATTCAGCCATACAAAATAAAATCTTGCCATTTGTAATAACATGGATGGGACTTGAGGGCATTTTGCTAGGTGAAACAAGTCAGACAAAGACAAATACCATCTGATCTTTCTTATCTGTGGAATCTAAATCTAAAAAAATACCCCTTCAAATCCCTCACCCTCAAAACCCCACAACCAAGTTCATAGATACAGAGGATAGAATTTTTAAAAATTACTGAAACCTAACTAAGGCTTTGTGATTTGGGCAATTATATAAAATCCGTTTGTAAATGTCCAAATATTTTTTGAAGTGGGGTGTGAATTATGTCCCACCTTTATAGTTTTTCCTGGGTTGTGATAATCACAGAAATGGCAAGATTTGGTCTCCTGTTAAGTCTCTTGGAGGATATTTCCCACCAATAATTTTGCAAAGTTTGGACCAGTCTGCCTTTGCCGTTGTGGGTGCTTTACGCAGCATGCATGCGAGGGTTCTGGACACCCACCTGAGTGCCATCGAGCATCCCCTGCTGTGTGAGAGACAGTGCTAAGGCAGCTTTCTTTTCTTTTCTTTTTTTTAAAAACCTAGGCATGGATTGTTCTATTTTGAATTAGTACTTCTTATTCAAATATGGATTCATGAAATCAGAGAGGACACCTTCTTTTAACACCAACGGTAACAAAATCAATAAAAAGTGCTTGAATGGGGTAAATCCCTTTAGCTTCAGAAATGTGGGCTTTATTTCACGACTAAGACTTCTTTTGTATGTTGGAATGCCTCTAAAACTCATTTGTTTCTTCTTTATGTAGGGGTGTCTCAGGAACTTAGAAAATCTCTTTGTTTTCATTTCATGCCTGTAGTGGTACATGGGACACGATGCTTGCATTCCCCTTTGGGACTGAAAGACCTAGTCCCTCAGGGGTCAGCTCTTCCTAGAAATTGCTCTCTCCAGTTGTTTTGCCTAAGGTCATGCTGTCTTCTTAGGCGCAGTATATAACCAATGATGGCCTGATTCAAAGTAAAAATGCCTGACTTCCTCACTGTAATGGGAAACAATTCTGAAAGGCCACCCAAGCTTCAGAGCTCTCCATAGGGTTGCATGAGGTCTCAGCTGAGATTGCATCACTGCCCAGCCTTATCCTCTGCCCAATTCTGCTTCCTTTTCCCTTCACTTTTACAAGTGTGGAACCCAAGTGTACACTCTAGTGAACGTTCTATACAAATTAATCTTGGTCTTAGATGCTGTTTCTGGGGACCCAACAAAGCTTCAATCATGAGCAACTTCTAAGGCATATTATCAGTAAAGATTGATTACATAACTTTAAATAAGAGCTTCTGTACACAGAGTACCTGGCATGAAAAAACCCACAAAGCTTAAATGAGTTGATAGGTATAGTTGTTCCTATCAGTACCTGTTACCTCTGTGTGTGTTTGCTCTTGTTATGATTAATGACACATTCTAGATCTTAAATGGACATTTAGGGAAAATGATCCTAGTTGAATATTTGGAGACTGTTGGCATTTTATTTCTTGACAATGACAGAAGATGGCGCCAGAGGGTTGGCAGTTATACTTGTGTTCTCAGTGCTGGCTCTTTCCCCGTGCTGGGGAAGGGATTTTAACAATTCCGTTAACAACTGGATAATCCACAACCATCTGTGCTGAAAAATGTATTTAATACAACATCCAGGTTTTGCTTTGTCTCACTATATTCTCCTCAAAATGGTCTCTTAGTGGGGAGTTCCACGTAGGAAGCATTATATTCTAGAATCCCTGAGGTGTCCTCAAGCTGAAGAAAACTATCTCTATATTCAATGGATGAAAAGCAGTCAGCTGCTTATAAAGTTGCTGAGCTTTACAGTACTGGAAACACTACTGTGACAAGCTGATTGTTGGAGGAGGTTATGTGCACCTGGGTCAGGAGTAGATGGTTAATGTCTGTAACCACGGAATGAATGAAGGAACAGTTAGAAGGAGTGTTTCTAGGATTGCATTATATTGGCTCAGCACAATCTCCATGTGGATTTCTAGAAATTTATGTCAAATTTGTAAACAAAAATGACAGGTCCAGGATATTTTTGAAAATAGCTAATGAATGTTGACACGAGTTGACTGAATAACAACCTATCAGGAGCACATCTCAGTAAAAGTATTTAGGGACAGAGAAAGCATTATTTTTATCAGTAAACTGCAGGCTAAGGGCTGTCTATAATCTTCCAATGCAACTCCCCCAAGAAAAACCTCTGGTAGGGGAAGATAACAGGTGCAGACTCTGTCTTTACATCAATTTCAGAAAAATTATAAAATTTATGTTAAGATTGAAAATCTAAACTCACAAAGAGCCCATTTTCATTTTATTTAGGAAACCTGGTCTTACTGTGTTGTGTGGTTAATAGTTTTGTTCTTAATTCATTTATTGCATCCTAGTTAAGTCTTTTTTGTCCTGAGGTCATTATTTCCTGAGAAAGTTATTATACTTTCCATGAAATATCTAAGGTTTGACTGATGAAATATTAGTCTTTTAATTTTACGGGCAGTTTTTTGGGCCAGGTTTGAAAACAGAAATAATTACACTAGTGGAAATCACTCTATATCCTCCAAACTGTTCCAGAGTATAAAAAAGTGCAGCTTAAACACACATACCCACATGTCTACAATTCTTCACTTTGGAAAATCTCTTACAACTAGAGCTTATTATAGGTGGTAAAAAGGCTATTTTCCCTGCTGGTAGTAGCCCTGAACTTTGAGCTTCCTGTGGGGTTGGCTGGTTGCAAATCAATCACTGCAATTTAGTATTTCTCACTTTCAAAGTCATACAGAGAAATGTGGACTCTTCTGTGAACCTTTTCAGGATATTTCCCAGATTCTCTCCTTCAAATGAAGTGTACTGGCTGCAGTAGGAGAGGGAACAATAAGGCTGAGCAGTGGCCACCTCTTTATTTGGGGTGTGTCTTCTCAATCTGCCCACAGCCTTTTTCTGTTTGTGTAGAATCACCATACACTTATCAAGTTTGTACAGCAGGTCTTCGAATAGCATCATGTCATTCAACATTGTTTCCTTATAATGTTAATGAGATGCTCTAGGAATCAAACTCTTGTTTCTATTAATTAGCCTATGGTAGAATTCGTTTCCTTATCATCCTTTCACTTAAAGTTGCAGAATCTGTCAATGACATATTTGGTTTGTGATCCCTGAATTCCTCAGGTTAGCAGTGAAAGCCTTCACTATTTAGCTCCATTCTACTTTTCTAAATTTCTCTCATCACACCCTTTGAAATATTCAATCCTTAGGCTGAACCATGACAAATCATTCCCTCACTGCTAAATACAACACACACTTTCCACTACTATATTTTTTTGCTGAAGTACGTCACTTAAGGCCTAATCTATGTTGTTGTGACTTTGTAATTTTCAGAAATGCTATGTGATGTTATAATTTTCAGAAACAAAACATCTCCTGTGTAACATTTAATATGTGCTACATCATCAATGTAAGACTTCAGGTTCAAAGAAAAGAGAGGTCTTGTATTTTTTTCAAGGATTATTACACACCAGGCACTATTCTAGATGCTTTCTCTCAATAGCCACAACTCTGAAAAGTAACTATTAACTGTAATTTATAGACACAGTAATGAAACTCAGAAAGGCTCAGTACATGGCTAACAGATGGTTGAGGAGGAAGTTAAATCTCAAGAGTCTATTCTTTATGCAAACCTCTCTGCCTTTTAATGATTAGAAACCCTTTAAATTATATCTATCAGACTTAGATATATAAGTATGTAAAGAGCTGATTGTTTAGCACCAAACATGGTATTTCACCAAGCCTTGCCAGGAAAGAGCAAATATACACTTCTGATCACATTTGATTATGCATCTCTCTTCTACTCTGTGTCATCTTATTAACCTTATATCAGTCCATTCACACTTAACATCTTCCACCTACTTTCCATTAGAGTGATGAAAGCAGGTATATATTCCACAGGGAAGAGAGAAGTGGGTAATTCTCTGAAAAAGGCTTTCAACATCACTGCAGCTTCTCTGTGGCACATTTTGTCCCATTTAAATTTGTCAGTATTAAACTTGGCATCCAGTTCTTCACGGTATTGCTGAAAATCAAGGAAAACAGACGATATTTAATGAGCTTTTACCACCTGACACCTCCTTTGAAAACTATCCTCACACAAACTATTAAAAAGCCAACCTCTACTAAATCTATCTTTTAAAAAATGATTAAAGAATTGAAATAGTTAGTTTTGAATTAATTTTTTTAATGGGTTTTCTAAAATCTTTTTAGAACAATGTTAATCTTGAAATCATTTGTTAATTCTACACAAATATAAGACTTCTTTATTCAGGTCATAGTTTTATTTATGTAGTTCTGACAGAATGTCACCTATCCCCACATGATAATGCACTGTTAAATTTTGATAAAGCCTCCATTTCTCTGTTATCCACGCTCCCTTCCTTTTGTCACCCTGGTCATCTCTTTCTAAATTAGTTCATGAATGTATGCCTCTCAGCTAGTTCACATCCACAATGAGAAATAAGAAATGCTGATCTCATTGCAAGATGCAAACCAATGATATCTTCTTGGAGCAGTTACGGCAAAGTTTTATGCCAAGACATACACATGTCCTCCACATGTTTGCATGCTTGTTCAATCCTTCATAAGGTTTGGAACACTGTGCAAATACTTTTCAAAAACCTACTAAGCCTCCATAAGTTCTACTTGGGTTCTACACTTTACATTATCAATTTATTTGTCAGTGCCACCTATTATCCATGTTTTTTTTTTCAAAGTCAAACTCACTTTCTCCTGCTCCCTTGAACTACAGATTCTACTATTAATAGCAGGTAGTTATGACCAGTTACTTGATTGACCCTGAATGCTCCAAAAAGGATACTTAGAAAGATACCTTGAAAAACTCTATTTCTTTAAGGCCCCTGCTTTATTCTCAGGAGAAGCCTAATTCTTCCAGCCTTAAACATGCATAACCAGAATCAGTTTTCACATCTGACTTTTTCATTCCAAGAAGCAGCTCATTAACACTCTAATAGCTCCCAAAGCCGGCAAAATGGGTGCCCTGGCAGGACACATCTTTTATAGAGCGACAGACATGATTTCAAGCCATCCTTTGATGACATCATAAGATTTTTCTTCTTGTCCTTGAGAAGCTCTCCACATACAGCTAATCAATCAGCCCTCTGCTGATAAATACACTTAGTAAAGCATTGAAGCACACATACAAAACTCTCCTAGAATAAAAGAGAGCATAGAGTGGAATCTAAGGAAAGAAGGATGCATGAGATCTATTCTTTGCTTTGAAGCAGCTATAGTCCAGAGGATATAACTATTTCATATACTCATAATGCTAATTTACAGTATTAAATACTATAATAAAGGTCACATATTGAATGCTACACAGTCATGAAAGAGAATCAAACTGTTAGGGCAAAGTCTTGAGGACCAGTGAAGAGCATGCCAGGGGAAGAAGAAATAAATAGAAGGGTGTCCTGAACAGAAGAAACTGCTCAAGCAGTGATACAAATGCAAGGAGGCCCAATGGGCATGGGAAACTCCAATTAGTTCAGTGTTGCTGGTGCATGACAGGCAAGGAGGAGAGTAAAGAGAAAGATGAGACTGGGGAGCAGACCAGAGGTGACTGGACTTATTCTGTAGGCAATGAGGATGTTTCGAAGCCAGAGAAAGACATGGTAACATTTATCTTTTCTTACAGCCAGAAACAAAAGTGATTTGGAGAAGTGGGGTTTTTGGCACTGGTTACAAAGAGCAGGCTAGAGAGGCAAGTAAATAAGTTATTGGACCACGGCACCATTTCTAGTGATGGATAATCAAAGACTAACCTGGATAAGCAGTTGTAAGAAAGGAAGAATTTTAAAATGTCATTGAGGGAAAATTCTCAAAAATAAGTGATGACTATATACTCATCTAGAGGCCCAATTATTGCAACTGATGAAAAGTGAATACTGCCAGATCACCTGGCCAGCAGGGCTTAAGCTTGCAGTCCCAAAGGTATATTTGCATATTTTAAAAAGCTGCTATCTGAAGGTCATGCTTTCAAACAGCCTGAAACTAGGTGCTGAGATCCTGCCCTTAAGGACACTGGCAGGTCTTTGACAACTGGAAACTCTTAAAAACATAATTAGCTGTTTGGACAAGCACTGAGATTTGAGAAATGACAAAGAGCCAGGGTAAGGTTGAATGGCATGGTTCATCTCCTACACAAGGCCACCTCTTCAAGACTGGGAGAGGTAGTTGCTTCATATACTTTATAAAACTCAGAACAGAGAGACAAGCAAAATGAAGAAACAAAGGGATATGTTACAAATTAAAGAACAAGATAAAACCTCAAGAAAAGCTTTAACAAAACAGAAATAAGTAATTTACCTGATAAAGAGTTCAAAGTAATGATCATAAATAAAGCTCACCAATCTGGGGAACAGAAGGGTTAACACAGTAAGAACTTCAACAAAGAGATGAAAAATATAAGAAAGTACCAAATATTGATAGGCATCACATAGCTGAAGAATACAATAATTAAATGGAAAAATACACTAGGGGGGTTCAACAACAGACTAGCTGAAGCAGATTAGAGGATCAGTCTAATTAAACACAAGGCAGTGGAATTCACCTAATAAGGGCATCTAAAAGAAAAACAGAATCTAAGAAAAAGTGAAGATTGTTTAGGGTTTATGTGACAACATGAAATGACTAACATTTGCACTGGAGAGGTCTCAGAAGGAGAAAAGAGAGAAAGGGGGAGAATTCTTGTTTGAAGAATAATGGCTGAAATATCCTTAACTGGTGAAGGAAACAGACATCCAAGTCCAGAAAACTCAGAGAGTTACAAATAAGATAAATCCCGAGACCCAAACTAAGACACATTATAATTAAAATGTCAAACTTTAAAGACAAAGAGACAATATTAAAGGCAGCAAGAGAAAATCTGTTACATACAAGGGAATCCAATAAGACTTTCAGCAGATTTTTTTCAGTAGAAACTTTGCAGCCCAGAAAGGAGTGGCATGATATATACAATGTGCTGAGAAATAAAAGAGCTGCAACCGAGAATATATTACCCAGAAAAGTTATTATACAGAATTGAAGAAGGGATAGAGTTTTCCAAACAAGCAAAAGCTAAAGGGGCTCATCACCATTAAGTAGGCCTTAAAATAAATGTTAAAGATACTGCTTTAAGCTAAAAAGAAAGGGTACTAATAAGTCACAATAAAACTTACAAAATAATAAATCTCACTGGAAAGGTAACTATATAGTATAAGTAACAGACTAATCACTTATAAAGCTAGTTATTATGGTTAAAAGACAAAAATCATAAAAATAACTATGATTGCCATAACTTGTTAAGAGACACACTAGATAAAAAATGTAAAATGTGACATCAAAAACATAAAATATGGGAGGGGGAGAGTAAAAATGGTGAGCTTTAGAATGGAATCAAATTTAAGTTGTTGTCAACTTAAAATAGACCGTTATAGACATAAATTTTTATATCTAAGCATCATGGAAACCACAAAGCAAAAACCTATAGTAAATACACAAAAGATAGAGAGAGGAATATAAGTACACACCCAGAAAGTCATCAAACCACAGAGGAAGATAATAAGAGAAAACAACAGAGAGAAACTGCAAAACACTTAGAAAACAACAAAATGGCAGTGAATATATACCCATCAATAATTACTTTAAGTGTAAATGGACAAAATTCTCCAATCAAAACACAGGGAATGTCTGAACAGAGAAAAAACAAAATCCATCCATATGTTGCCTACAAGAGATTCACTCAGGATGTGAGAACACAAAGAAACAGACAGTGAACAAATGGAAAAAGATAGTTCATACAAATGGAAACCAAAAGAAAGTTGGAGTAGCTATACTTATATTAGACAAAATAGACTTCAAAACCTAGACTTTAATAAGAGAAAAGGATAGGTTTAATAATGAGAAAGGGGCAATCCAACAATAGGATATAACATTTATAAATATTTATAGATTAAACATAGGACTTCCTACACATATAAAGCAAATGTTAACAGACCTAAAGAAAGAAATAAACAACACATTAACAGTAGGGGATTTTATATCCCAATTACATCAAACGATATATTATCCAGACAGAAAATTAATAAGGAGACATTACCCTTATATGACAACATGAGATAAGATGGACTTAATAATATACAGATATATGAGGTCTGTCTGAAAAAAGTCCAACCATTGTTAATATAACAAGAACAGTTTGCATTAATGAGAAGAGTTTACATAACATTGATGTAACCTGGTAGCCAAGGAAAGCAGACTGGAATGTGCATGTGTGAACAAGGACAACTTCACTGTACTAGTCAGTGGGGACAGTAGATGCCATTGAGTGAGCATGTGTACTGTGTAACTGTCACATTCAAAATGACTGAGTAGAACAACGAATCTGCATCAAATTTTGTGTTAAGCTTGAACCTTCCTCCATGGCAGCTATTCAGGTGATTCAGAAGGCTGCAGCTATGGGAAACTGGTGATTGGCAGTTTCATCAAACAACATACCCTCTGATGCATCATGCTTTGTGCAGAGTTTTTCTGAGAAACATCAAATCACCCAGGTGACTCAGCCCCCTACAGCCCAGATTTGGTACCCTGTGACTTCTGGTTTTCCCCCAAACTAAAATCACCTTTGAAAGAGAAGAGATTTCAGATCATCAGTGAGATTCAGGAAAATACAACAGGGCAGATGTTGGCAATTGGGAGAACTGTGTGAGGTCCCAAGTGCCTACATTAATGGGGATTGAAGTGTCATTGTTCTATGTACAATGTTTCTCGTATCTTGTCTCTTGTTCAATAAATGTCTCTATTTTCCATATTACATGCCTGGATACCTTGTGGACAGGTATCCATCAAAACATTCCATCCAAAAGCATCGGTATACCCATTCTGCTTCAGTGCACATCAAACATTTTCCAGGATGGTTCTATTAGATCAAAATGGTATGAAACTAGACATAATGGCAGGAAACTGAAAATAATTATACAAAAAAGTGAAAAATTGCTGAATGTGTGGAGATTAAACAATGTGCTATTGAGCAACTAAGAGATCAAAAAAGAAATCAAAACAGAAATTTAAACAAAACGCTTCAGGCAAACAAAAAGGAAATACAACATGCCAAACTTTGCAGAATGCAGCAAAAGCAGTTATAAGAGGGAAGTTCATAGTGATTAAGTGCCTACCTCAAAAAGCCCAAAAAGTCTCAAATAAAAAGTCTAACTTAGAAAAGAGGAACAAATGAAGCCCAAAGTTAGTAGAAGAAAGTGAATATTGAAGACTAGAGCAGAAATAAATTAAATAGAGGTTAAAAAGACAACAAGAGAAGATCAATGAAACAAAGAGCTTTTTTTTATAAAGATAAACAAAGTTGGCAAGCCTTTATCTAGATTCAGCAAGATAAAATAAGAAAGAACTCAAATAAAATCAGAAATGAAATAGAAGTTATAATTGATACCACAGAAATGCAAAGGACCATAAGGTACTACTATGAACAATTATATGCCATCAAATTGTACAACCTAGAAGAAATAGATAAATTCTTAGAAACATACAACATGCCAAGACTAAATCATAATGAAACAGAAAATCTGAACATACTAATTAATAGTAAGAAGAATGAATCACTAATCAAAAACCTCCCTACAAACAAATGTCCAGGACCAGATGGCTTCACTGGTAAATTCCACCAAACATTCAAAGGAGAATTAAACCAATCATTCTCAAACTTCCAAAAACCAGAGGAAGAGAGAACTCTTCTAAACTCATTTTAAGAGGCCAGCATATACTGATACCAAAACCAGACAAGAATGTCACAAGAAAAGAAAATTAACAGGCCAATATTCCTGATGAACACAGATACAAAAATTCTTAATGACATGTAGCAAACCACATTCAAAAATACGTTAAAAAAATCAGTAAAACAATGCATACCATGATCAAGTGGTATTTATTCCAGGGATGCAAGGACAGTTTAACGTCTGCAAATTAGTCAAGTGATACACCACATTAACAAAATGAAGGATAAAAATAATATGATCATCTCAGTAGGTACAGAAGGAGCATTTGACAAAATTCAACACCCATTTATGAAAAAAAACAAAAACAAAAAATCTCTTCACAAAGTGTGTATAGAGGGAATGTAACACAACATTATAAAGGCTATATATGACAAGCCCAAAACTACTGTCATTCTCAATTTTGAAAAGCCAGATGTCTTTCCTGTAATACAGAGAACTGACAAAAATGCCTACTCTTATCACTTTTATTCAACATAGTGCTAGAAGTCCTAGCCAGAGGAATTAGTCAAATAAATAAATAAAATGCATTCAAATCAGGAAGGAAGAAGTTAAAACCATCACTATTTGCAGATGACATGATCTTATATATAGAAAACCCTAAAGAAGCCATAAAAAAACTGTTAGATATAGTAATCAAATTCGGTAGAGTGGAAGGATACAAAATTCATATGCAAAAATATGTTGTGTTTCTATGCACTAATACCAAACTATCAGAAAGGGAACTAAAGAATAGAGTCCCATTTAAAATTGCATCAAAAAGAATAAAATACCTAAAGTTTTTTGATTAGAATATGAAAGAACTATATATTAAAAATTACAAAACATTCATAAAAGAAATTGAGGAAGAAACAACTAATGGAAAGATATTCTGTACTCATGAATAGGAAGAATCAATACTGCTAAAATGTCCAAACTGCCCAATGCAATCTATAGCTTCAATGCAATCCCTCTAAATATTCCAATGGCATTTTTCAAAGAAAAAGAACAAATAACCCTAAACTTTGTATGAAACTACACAAAACCAATCTTGAGAAAGAAAAACAAGACTGGAGACATCATGCTTCCTGCTGTTAAACTACATTACAAAATAATAGTACTTCAAATAGTATAGTAATGGCATAAAAACAGACACATATACTATTGAAACAGGAGAGCCCAGAAATAAAACCACACATATAAGATCAATTACTTTATGACAAAAGGAGCTAAGAATAAAAATAAAGAACAGTTTCTTTAATAAATGGTGTTGGAAACACTGTACAGCCACATGCAAAAGAATGAAACGACCCATTTCTTATACCATATACAAAAACTAATTGAAAATAGATTAACCACTTGAACATAAGATCTGAAACCATAAAACTCCTGGAAGAAAACACAGATGGTACACTCCTTTATATAGATCTGGATGGTTTTTTAAATCTGACACCAATAGCAAAAGCAAGAAAAGCAAAAATAAGGAAGTGGAATGACATTGTACTAAAAAACTTCTAAACAGCAAATAAAACCATCAACAATGAAAAAGCAACCTACTGAATGTGAGAAAATACTTGCAAATCATAGCTCTTATAAGAGGCTAGTATCCAAAATATATAAAGAACTCATACAACTCAATAGCAGAAAATTTAATTCTATTTAAAAATGAGCAGAAGCTCTGAATAGACATTTTTTTTCAAAGAAGATACACAAATGAACAGGCACATGAAAAATACTCAACACCATTGAATCGTCAGGGAAATAAAAGTCAAAACCATGATGAGATATCACCTCACACCTGTTAGTATGGCTATTATCAAAAACGCAAGAAATAGCAAGTGCCAGTGAGGATGAGGAGAAAAAGGAACCCTTATACATCGTTGCTGGGAATGCTGATCATTGTAGCCACTATAAAAAATAGTATAGAGGTGGTTCAAAAAATTAAAAATAAATTTATCATATGTCTAAATAAAACAAAAACATTAACTCAAAAAAATATGTACCTCAAATTCACTGCAGTCATCTTTTAAAGGAATGAAATCTTGCCATTTGCAATACTTGAATGGACCATGAAGGCATTATGCTAAGTGAAATAAGTCAGATAGAGAACGTCAATTTCTAATTCATGCATGGTCTCACTTTTACAGTGACATCACAAAAAGCTCGTAGACACAGACTAGTGGTTGCCAAAGACAGGAGGTTATAGAGTGGGAGAAATGGGTGAATGGGGTCACAAAAAAAAAAAAAAAACATTCTTAAAAATCAGTGATGAATTGAGCATGAGATTCAGAGGGAGAAATAATAGTCTAAGATGAGTCGCATCTCAGATTACTAGCTGGAGTAATGGGCAAATGAAGTGCTGTTAATAGGAAATACAGGAGAAAAGAGTTTTTCATCTGTTGCTAGGTATCACTGCAGTAAAGCAAAGGGGAAATGGTGTTCAAATGTGCAGGAAACACCAGCGAGGGCAGAATAATTCAAATTCATTTTCTACATACCTCTGCCATAGGAAGCTACCAGAATACTCACGTGGCCATCATTCTAACCTGTCAATGGTTCCCTGTCACCCAAAAGACAACATGGCTCCAGTGTTAAGAGCAGGCTCTAAAACCAATTCCTTAGGTTTTTACCCCAATTCCACAACTGACTAGTTATATGGCTGGTGTCTCAAGTTTCTCACTGCATAATAGGAATATTAAAATAACCTCAAAGAGATTAAATCAGATGATATAAGGTAAAGCTCAGGGGCCAGGGCCTGCCACACAGTAAGTGCTCAATAAATGCCAGCTGCTAGTTATGTCCCCCTTCTCTACTATAACCTTCAGTATTATTACTAGGGGAAATGATGCCTATGTGGTTGTAAATATTTGGGTAATAATATCATTTTGTCTTATCTGGATGACCAGTGTAAAACAAAACTGAGAAAAAAGATGTCCTTTATTGGTTTCAGTCAGAGCAGACAGTGGAGCATGGGAGAAGAGCTGATCTTTCTGTGGTCCTAAATGTGAGGCCATATAAATCTGATGTTACATTTACCTTGCCCAAGGCATGTAGTATTTAAAGGTTAAAGAAGTCATGTTTTCTGTCCAATGTTAATGAGAACACTGCAAGGATCAGAGCCATGTCCTTAAATCTCCTCTGGCAAACAGACAGCCTGTTTCCATTTCTGAGGTAGTTTTATAACAATGCAAGTGACCTGCCTTCAGCTTCAAAAGCCAGTTCAGGAAGGAAAACCAGCAGACCAGGTCGCTAATTATAAAACATCTAGAGAACCCTCAGAATAATTCTATGAGTCAAAAAAGAAAATCTCGCATGTCAAACAGCCTGCCTTCTTCCATAAAATATACTCCCCAGTGTTTGGCTCAAATTTCTGTCATTTTGATGAAAAAAATCATTGAAACACCAAAGTATGAAAATGGTTCCAAATAATCTGAGGTCTTAAATACAGGAAGGGGCTCCATTTGCTGTGGGCCCTCAATGACTAAAACTAGCAGCTTCCCCTGAGCACCACGTTCCTCTTAGTCTTCCCAGGCCCAAAATTGGGCTGGGCTGTTCACAATACGTTAGTGTTAGGGACATCGATTTGGCACAATTAGAGGATAATTATATTGTTTTTTTTTAATGGTCTTTCCCCAAGCATATTCCTAGAAAAATATTGTCTAAGAGATTAAAGTACAAAAAAATAATTTAAAATTTGTACAAGGAGAGAAATAAAGATACCTTTAATATATCAAGTTACAATGCCTTTCTAACTACAATATTCCCATTTTTGTTCACTGGCCCAGGTTTTTTTCACATTGGCTTTCCTGAAGCTAAAACCATGAAAACATCTGGATTACATTTTTTGGACAAATCAGAGATAGAATAAATAGGCTGAAACTACATAAAACTGATGTGGGGAGAAAACCAATTGTGATTTAGAAATGCATTTGTTTATAAGAACACCCTGAAGAGGATCCAGTCAAGAAGGCAGACGTGGCTCGCTTCTTTGCACAAACACATCAAAATTACAACTAAAATATAGAACAACCATCAGCCAGAACCACAAGAAATCAAGTTGAATGGAAGTCTGACAACTATGGAATTAAAGTAACCATATCCATTGAGACAGGTAGGTGAGGTGCAGACACGGAACAGGCTCATCTCTCACCCATGGGTGGTGGATAAAAAATTGGGATATCTCAGGAGTGAGGAGTCCCAGCCCCAGCCCAAGGTTCCAGTACCAGGAAGATAAGTTCCCACAACTTCTGGCTGCAAAAACCAGTGGGGATTGAGTCTGTGGAAGAAACTGCTGGAGCACCAGGCAGTTCCTCTTAAAGAACCCACACATAGACTCATCTACTCAGACTCACTCCCTCTGAGCTCCAGTACCAGGTAGCAGCTTGAAAGGCAACAGTGGTACACAGGGAAAAACCGAAGTATCTGGCATCAAGGCCAGCAGAGGTCATTGTCTCTTTTGTAAACCCTCCCCCAACAGAGCCAGCAAGCTGGTGCCATATCTGATACTCCATCAACCTAGCTAACACTGTTTGACCTGCCTTGGAGATCCTCAGAGACTCTGTCCCACCCACTTATGGGCCCACTCAAGATGCTTTTCCATATCAATGGCTGGTCTTGGCTCATGTTTCACAACTTCCTAAATTCTATCAACTAAGCAAGAGCTGGCCTCAGTGAGCTCCAGGCCTGAAATTACCAGCAGACAGCTTAGATTCACAGCTTGGATTTGCCTGGGAATCTCCAAGACCAGCACAAGTAGCAGCCATCTCAGATTGCTTTATAGCTCAGACAGGGTGCCCCAGGCAAAACACAGGTGCGGGATGACTTTGGCCTGCACCACCTGGGGAAACCCCAAGTCCAGTGCACCCAGTGGACATCTATAGACCATGTCGGAGTACCACCACCCTGCCCCTACACAGTTGATCCTCTACAGAGGGTGAAAGTTGGCAGGCAGTGGTCATAGGCAGTCCTTGCAGCTGACTGGCCTGGGTAAATACCTCCCATTGATCTGCCAACAGCAAATAAGGCTCAACTACAAGAGAAGGGTGTACTCAGCCAACACAAAGGGCACACCTTGAGTACCCAGCTTGGGTGATAGGGGAGACTGTGCCACTGGACCCTACAGGACACCTACTACATTAGGCCATACTATCAAGACACAGAGTCAAAGCAACTCTAACAATATACATAAACAAACACAGGGAGGCTTTCAAATTGAGGAAGCAAAGATATATGGCCCAAATGAAAGAACAGAACCACAGAAAAAGAACTAAACAAAATAGAGATAGCGAATCCATCAGATGCAGAGTTCAAAACACTGGTGATCAGGATGCTCAGAGAAGTGATTGAGTATGGCCACAAAATAAAGGAAGAAGTGAAGGTTAAACAAAGTGAAATACAGAAAAATATACAGGGAACGAACAGTGATGGGAGGAAAGCTGGGATTTAAATCAACAATTTGAAACAAAAGGAAGAAATAAACATTCACCCAGAACAAAAAGTAGAAAGAAAAATTCAAAAAATGAGGAAAGGATTAGGAACCTCTGGGACAATTTTAAATGTATCAACATCTAAATCATAGGAGTACCAGAAGGAGACGAGAAACATCAAGAAATTGAAAACTTATGTGAAAAAATAATGAAAGAAAACTTCCCTAATTTGGCAAAGTAAATAGACATACAAGTCCAGGAAGCACAGAGAATCCCAAACAAGTTGGACCCAAAGAGAACCACACCAAGACAAATCATAATTAAAATGACAAAGGTTCAAGATAAAGAGAGACTCTTAAAAGCAGCAAGAGAAAAGAAGAGTTACCTACAAAGGAATTCCCATAAGACTATGAGCTGAATTCTCAAAAGAAACTTTGCAGGCAAGAAAGAATTGGCAAGAAGTATTCAAAGTGATGAAAAGCAAGGACCTTCCAGCAAGATTACTCTATCCAACAAAGCTATCATTTAGAATAGAAAGCCAGATAAAGTGCTTCCCACACAAGGTAAAGCTAAAGGAGCTAATCATCACCAAGCCCTTATTAAATGAAATGTTAGAGGGACTATTTAAAAAAAAAGAAGAAGAAGATCAAAACTATGAACATTAAAATGACAACAAACACAACTACCAACAACTAAATCTAAAAAACAAAAACAAAAACAAACTAAGCAAACAGCCAGAATAGGAACAGAATCATAGGTGTGGGGATAATTTGGAGGGTTGTCATCTGGGAGGTGGAAGAAGGAAAAAGGGGGAAATGGTGCCAGGATCAAAAAGCATAATTGGTAGGAACAAAATAGGCTGGAGTTGAGAATAGTATAGGAAAGGGTGAGGCCAAAGAACTTATATGCACAACCCATGAACATGAACTAAGTGGGGGAGGGATTGCTGTACAGGAAGGGGAGCACTGGGTAGAGGGCAGCCAAGGGAAAAGAAATGGGGGCAACTGTAATAGCATAATCAATAAAATATACTTTTTAAAAAACCTGACAGGAATAAAATTATGTTAAGATTTAAAAAAAAAGAGCTTTGAAGGTGTCATTAGCCTCTGATCAACATTTTTCAGTCAAAGATTAGCTCAAGAAAAGTAACTTCTGCTATGATGTTAAAATTCATACACACTGTCAGGTAGCCTTGCTCTGAGAACTCACCTGGAGAAGAGCCTAGGATTTTACACCAGGTTTATTGAGGAAAGAGGGGGAAGGGGGCTGGAAGGAAAAAGAAACTCCCAGACCAACAAAGGGCCCATAGGAGCAAGGAAAGGCAGAAAGGGGGAGTTGGCAGGAGGAAGAGAGAAGTGTAAAGGGAAAGGGAGAAGGAAAGGGGAGCAGAGACTCCTGGTGACCCACGCGGGCCCGTAGAAATTGCCTGCCTGCGTGTCTGCAGGCGCCATCTCCACATTTTTCCAAACATGCATTTTCATTAGGGTGAGTTTACTCATCAACACATTCAGCAGGTTATTTACATCTCCCTGCTTTTCCCTGACCAGGCCAGGCAATATAGCGTGCTAGGTACATCAAAATTCCTCCTAGACTTCCGGCCAAGATGGAGGCAGACACAGACACGCTGCATCTCTCTCCACAACTAAGAAGGAATACAACTACTTCAAAACTAAAAACAACCATAAGTTCCAAAAATCAAACTGCGTGGAAGCCCAGCAAACAAAGATATAAAGAAGAAATACTCATCCAGACAGGTAGGAGGGGCGGAGCGGGAATGGAGAGGACATGATGTGGTGGCGGTGGCAGCGGCAGGCTGGCAGAAAGCACAGTCACACATTTTAAAAAGTCAGGAGGGACACCTGGAGAGCGTTCCCAGATCTTCAACAGACCTTGCAGCTCATGATCCCAGCATCAGGGAAAATCAAGCCTTATTGCTTCTGACTGCAGACCAGTGGGGTTAGGGTGAAAGCAGAAACTGCTGGTCTCTCAGCAAAGTCTGCTTGTTTAAAGGGCCCCCATGGTCCTAGAACATCCGAAGACTCACACACTCTGGGAACGACAACCAGGGCAGCAACTAGAGGGACGCCAGTCTACTGCAGAAGTGGGAGAAGTGCCTGGAAAAGAAGCGAATGCTGGGCAGGTGGCATTGTTCCCTCTCAGACATTTCCCCCACATACAGTGCCACAACGTGGTAAAACATGTCGCCCTGTACTGATGAATCCCCAAAGTTCTGCCCCTTACAACTTAACAGGAGTGACAGCTCTATGTGTGATGCAGAGGCAAACAAACACAGAAGCCTGTCAAGATGAGGAGACAGAGAAGTATAGCCCAAAAGGGGAAACGGATCAAGGTTCCAGTGGGAGAACTAAGCGATGAGGATATAGTCACCCTAACAGATGAAGAGACAGACAACCTAATAGACAAAGAATTTAAAACACTGGTGATAAAGATGTTCACAGGCTTGAAAGATATGCTTGAGTACGGCAAAAGCATAAGGGAAGAAGTGAAGGCTATGCAAAGTGAAACGAAGAAAAATCCACACAAAACCAATGGTGAAGGGAAGGAAACCGGGGTTCAAATCAATGATTTGGAACATAAGGAAGAAAAAAACAGTCAACCAGTGCAGAATGAGAAAGCAAGAATTGAAAAAAATGAGGGAAACTTCCCAAATTTTGTGAAGGAGATGGACATATTGGTCCAGGAAGCATGGAGGGTCCCAGGAGAGCTGGACCCAGAAGGGACGATACCAGGATGCATCGTGATTGAGATGCCAAAGGTGAAAAATAAAGAGAGAGTCCTGGCAGCAGCAAGAGAGAGGCAGAGAGTTGCCGACACGGGGGTGCCAATAAAACTATCAGCTGATTTCTCAGAGGACACTTTGCAGGCAGGAAGGGACTGGTAAGCAGTATTCAATGTGACAAAAGGCAACCTGCAACAAGGATTACACTATCCAGCAAAGCTATCATTTAGAATGGAAGGGCAGATAAACTGCTTCCCAGACAAGGTAAAGCTCAAGCAGCTAATCATCACCAAGCCATTATTATATGAACTATCAAAGGGACTTACTGAAGAAAAAGAAGATCAAAACTATGAACATTAAAATGAGAACTCACAACTATCAATAACTGAATCTAAAAAATAAAAACAAAATTCAACTAAGCAAACCAGAATAGGAACAGAATCATAGGTATGGGGATCATTTGCAGGGTTATCAGCTGGGAGGGTGGAGGAGGAGAAATGGGGAAATGGTTCAGGGATTAAGAAGCATAATCAGTTGGTACAGCATAGATAGGGGAAAGTTAAGAATAATATAGTAAAGGGTGAAGCCAAAGAACTTATATGCACGACCCATGAACATAAACTAAGGGGGGTGGGATCGCTGGAAGGAAGTGGGGTACTGGGCAGAGGGGAACAAGGGGAAAAATATTGAAACTACTGTAACGACATAATCAATAAAATATACTTAAAAAAAAAAAAAGAAGAAGAACCAAGTTTCTGAGAGTTTCTCCTGTAAAAAAAAAAAAAAATTTCTTCTGAGAATGACCAAAGTCCATTTTCATTTTCTATGGGAGGGGCTAGGACCAGGTTAATTTGCATACAGATCATTTGCATATATCAAAAGTCTGGGTGGACAGTCCAGTTGCCACCATGTTTTGACACAGAAGAAATGTCATGTAATGTTTTCTTGGTTATTTAAAAGGAGAGCTTTAAATCTTATTCATTATGCTTCTCTCTCTGTCTCTCTCTCTCTCTCACACACACACACACACATACACACACACAGGAGCCAGTAAGAATATGTTCACATAGAGTTTCCCAATTCTGAAAGGATGTTTAGAGGGATAGAGTCTAATTCTCTTTAAGAAAAAATTTGTTTCGGGGACTTACAGCCAAGATGGAGCCCTAAAGAGACACACTGCATCTCCCTCCACAACTGAGAAGGAATACAGCTACCTCAAAACTAGAAACAACCAGAAGTTCCAGAAGACTGAGCTGCATGAAAGTCCAACAAACAAAGATATAAAGAAGAAATACTCATCCAGATAGGTAGGAAGGGCGGAGCTGGGGTGTAGAGGACGTGGTGTGGTGGCGGCAGCAGAGGCAGCAGCAGCAGCCAACGGAAAGCACAGTCACACCTTTCAAGGAGCCAGGAAGGACACCTGGGGGGCGCCACCAGCGCCAGACCAGACCGAGCAGCTCACGTTTCCAGCGCCAGGGAAAATAAAGCCTCATTGCTTCTGACTATGCAAGCCAGTGGGGGTTGAGGTGGAGAAAGGAACTAACAGTCTATCAGTAAAGTTTACTTGTTTAAAGGGCCCCCATGGTCCTAGAATGTCCACAGACCCACCCACTCCAGGAACGACTGCCAGGGCAACAGCTAGGGAGGCGCCAGTTCCCATAGAAAGTGGGAGAAGTGCCTGAAAAAGGGGCGAGTGCTGAGCAAGTGGCATTGTACCCTCTCAGACCCCTCCCCCACAAAGCGCCACGATGTGGTGTAACAGGTCACCCTCTACTGACAAATACATAAGGCTCCACCCCTACAGATGTGACAGCTCTACTTAAGACAAAGAGGCGAACAAACACAGGAGCCTGTCAAGGTGAGGAGACAGAGAAGTATGGCCCAAAAGGGGGAACAGATCAAGGTTCCAGTGGGAGAACTAAGCAACACAGAGATAGCCAACCTAACAAACAAGGAGATAGTCAACCTAACAGACCCAGAGTTCTAAACACTGGTGATAAAGATGCTCACAGGCTTGACAGATGTGCTTGAGTATGGCAGACGCATAAGGGAAGGAGTGAAGGCTATGCTAAATGGAACAAAGGAAAATCCACACAAAACCAGTGGTGAAGGGAAGGAAACTGGGGTTCAAATAAATGATTTGGAACATAAGAAAGGAAAAAATTCAACCAGTACAGAATGAAGAAACAAGAATTGAAAAAAATGAGGAGAGGTTTAGGAACCTCTGGGACAACTTTAAACATGCCAATATCTGAATCACAGGGGTGCCAGAAGTAGTAGAGGAAGAGCAACAAATGAAAAACTTATGTGAGAAAAGAATGAAGAAAAACTCCCCAAATTCGGTGAAGGAAATAGACATACAAATCCAGGAAGCACAGAGAGTCCCAAACAAGCCAGACCCAAAGAGGACCACACCAAGACACATCATCATTAAAAAGCCAAAGGTTAAAGATAAAGAGAGAATCTTAAAAGCAGCAAGATAAAAGCAGAGAGTTACCTACAAATGGGTGCTTATAAGGCTATCAGCTGATTTCTCAAAAGAAACTTTGCAGGCAAGAAGGGACTGGCAAGAAGTATTCAAGGTGATGAAAAGCAAGGACTTAAAACCAAGAATACTCTATCCAGCAAAGCTATCATTTAGAATGGAAGGGCAGATAAACTGCTTCCCAGACAAGGTAAAGCTCAAGCAGCTAATCATCACCAAGCTATTATTATATGAAATGTCAAAGGGACTTACTGAAGAAAAAGAAGATAGAAACTATGAACATTAAAATGAGAATGAACTCACAACTATCAACAACTGAATCTAAAAAATAAAAACAAAACCCAACTAAGAAGACCAGAATAGGAACAGAATCATAGATATGGGGATCATTTGGAGGGTTATCAGCTGGGAGGGGGAAGGGGGGTAAATGGGGAAATGGTGCAGGAATTAAGAAGCATAATTGGTAGGTACAATATAGACAGGGAGGAGTGAAGAATAATATAGGAAAGGGTTAAGCTGAAGAACTTATATGCATGACACGTGACATGAACTAAGGGGGGGTGGGACTGCTGGAGGGAAGTGGGGTACTAGGCAGAGAGGAGCAGAGGGGGAAAATTAGGACTACAGTAACAACATAATCAATAAAATATACTTAAAAAAAAAGAAAGAAAAAATTTGTGTCTTTGAATCCATCTTGATTCTCTGACTCTACAGATATAACCAAAGGTTTAACTTAAAGTAGCATTAGCCTTCATTTTTGGACTGAGGGTACATTTATTCAGCAGAATATAACAACCATACCTATGAGAACCTGAGACTAAAGCAGATTCAGTTTAGGAAGTATAAACCTTAAGGAACCAATAGGAATTTCCCTGCCTTCCAAAAGAACTTGTGCCAGGATCCAGTAATCTCCAGTCCCCCAAATGCCTTGCTCCTTCCTGCCACTGGCAAAATATGATTCACAGCTCTGATCTCCCTTCCAAATAGAACTGACCAATCATCTGCAAAAATTCAGGTAAATGACTCCTCTGCTGTTAGTACCTTCTGATCTGCTTCAGCCCCTCCTCCATAGAAAGCTCTGGCAATGGCTGAGTGTGGTGTCAGGCTCACACCACTGTGCTCAGTGCAGGCTGCTTCGTGGGACAGGATGAGCTGTCAGACCTGAATTATGGTCTGAGATACAGCCTGTCGAACTCTGCCTCCATCCCTTTACCTTTCAGAAGCACTATCCTCCAGTAACCTTCTTCTCCTAACTTCATCCCAGCATCTGCTTTCTGGAGCTTCCAATGGATACAGCCTATTTATTTTCAGTTTCCACTTAGAAAAGCAGCTTGTCATAAAAACTCGAAGACATAGATAGAATTTCTTAAAACATGTACAAAAATGAATCAATGAAGAGATGCTTTTTCACCTCTATACATTTTCTTTTAATAGTTCTGAACAGAAGCAGGTTCACTGTTCTCTCTCCCTGAGACTTTTCTGAGGGATTCATCATTTAAAACTGCTCACGTGTCCATGTCTGCCAGCCAGAGTGACCCTAGGTCAGGCAGGAAGGAGTTCTTTATTGTGGATGCCCACAGATAGATAAAGCAGCATATTTTCCTAGAAATTTATGAGAAAAGCTTTGCTTTTCTAATAATTTTTCCTCTTACTGAATGACGGAGTTTGCCACCATAAATAAGTAGGAAAGCAAAGTAAAAGAAGTCACATTGCATGGGTGCTTTTATATGTAGAAATTAACATTACTTTAAAATGGAATTTGTTTTTAGAACTGCTGAGTATTGTAGCAGTTATGTACATTCCTAAAAATTCTTTAAGGACTTTCATTAAAAGGAGAGCCAAACAATATTTCCGAATATAAAGCAACTGGTCATGGAAATAAGGGCTCATATAATAATTGGCATAATATATTCCATGGCTGAGAGGAACACAGCAAACTAGTGTTTAACCCCCAAAACAGTGATGGGACATTTCAACATTTCAAACTAAAGACACACAGCAGTTTTGATGGTGAATTGATGTGTCATTTCCTTGTTGTTGGTTTTTTATTCTTGTTTTAATTGAAAAGGATACACATCTCAGGACTATAGGACAACATCTAATCATAGGTATAGAGGAAAACTAGGTAGGAACAAGCGACAGTATCAAGACAACAACAAAGGACTTGATACCTGATGCTTGTGTGAACTAGCTTACATCTCTGACTAGGAAGAGGAAAAAATGTTTGTTACCTTGACTTTGGCAGTACATCCTGAAAGTCGAAAAATTCCTTCAGATTCCAAACCCGATTCCTCAACTTTCTCAAAAAACTAGAAAGTAATGATACATTACAAAAAGTAAATACCTTTGATATCATTACAAACATCTGATATAATACTGTTGATGACAACAAATGATAAATTACCAAGCATTATACATGCTTGGTATTTGAACACTGTGTCAGGTGTTCGCAATCCCCCTATGAGGTCTCTGTGAGGAAATGGAGACTTAGAGGTGTTATATTACTCTCCCAAGATTAACCATAAATGTAATGGCACTGACTCACTCAAGTTTTGCTCTTCACCACTAAAGTATGCTGCCAGTTAACTATTTTAAAAGGTGATTATTATATCTCTTTCTGCAGATAGAGTAGTAAGAAAAAATTCTAAATTTGCTATTATTATTTGCAACCACTCCGGCTAAGAACTCTACAAATATGACCCAGGAGGTAGAAAATATAAGGGTTTATAGCTCTTGTGAACTCTCATGGTGATGATGATGGTATTGAAATAATAATTAATAGTAATAATAATAATAAGCTACTAACATTGATTGTGTACATTTCATGTATTAGATATCATTCTCAGTACTTTACATCAATCAACTCATTTAAATCCTCACAGCAATCCTTTTAGGAAGGTACTATTAGAATCCTCATTCTACTGCTGAGGAGACTGAGGCATGGTAAGGATGACTACCTGCCCAACTTCACTCGAGAGCGGACCTAGAGTCTCTGCTATTTTCCCTTCAAGATATGATGATGTCCGACATAGTTCTTGTAGGTATGGAGAGAAATAGATATTTAGAAGGAAGAAACACACTCACTAGAAAAGACTCCCATAGGAGTAGAAAGGTAATATCTAAAGCTTTCTTAAATGAGGAACACTTAACATCAGTAGGAATAACAGCTGGCATTTGAGTTGCTAATACAATACAAATCTGGATTTAACTAACTTTTATTGTGCACCCTCTATTTGCTGTGTCCTGTACTAGGTAGGCTTCTGCACTTATGTAACAATATAAATTCATGTACTGAATCTTCTCAGTCTGGATTTTTATTCATTTTCTTCAAATTCTGTCCTGTACACAGAGGACAAAGGGCATAATTCTGGTTCCAATTCAAGAAAGAAGAGAAAATCTTAAGAGTTACCATGGCCTTTGACCTTGGTTATATACTGTGTTCCTTGTCATATCCACCTCTTGCTAGCTGTGTGTTCTTGGGTACCCTACCCTACTATGCCTTAGTTGCCTCATCAGTAGAAGGGAGATGACAACACCAACCTCTTAGGGGTGCTCAGTACTGATGAAATGTGACAGTACTGGAAGGCGCTGATGCAGCCCTGAGCAGGAGAAGCACCCTACAGACAGACCCTATGCACATCGGCACATTGCCAGCACCCTCTGCCATCCTCCCTTCTCCCATTGGCAGTCAATTAATTACCTGATTTAAGGAATAGCTCAACTTGAGATACTAGGAGCAAAATTTAGAAAGATAGTGAAAAAATGGAGAATTATCACTGTGAATAATGTAAGTATATGTTTCCTCAGTCAATATTTTCACAAATCACTTAAAAACTCAATTTAAAATTCAATAGGATTTGTGTTTAGGGCTTGGAATTTTAATTGTGCCATTGGATGTCACTGTTAAATAAATGTATAGTCAGATAAACCAGTGTAAACTGTTGTGTATAAAAAAGCACGACTTAGAAGCATATATGACATTCATTAATGATAGATATTAGCATATGATAGTTCAAATAACAGCACTTTTAAAACTTCCAAAACCAGAGTTCTTCTTTGTCTAACACTATCCTATTTTCCTAGTCATACCTAAAAAACTACCATAACAAACCGATTTTTATACTTTATTAAGCTTTGTTCGGACTCATTTAAATGATTACAAACACACATTTAAATGATTACAAACACATTTTGAAAACTCAACCTATGATATACCTCAGAAAATACATGTATGATCAGTAAATACATTGCTGATAATTAATAGCCATCTTTTATCTCAGACAGAATAATCGAGTATACACAAACACATACATATGCACAAATGATATTTTTTAAAAATATTGGGAAAAGATACAACTAAAGGAAGCCATGTATCCATCACATGATGCTTTATGGTCAAACAATGCAACAGGCTGCAAAAGTTCACAGCAAGGCAAACTGGTTCAAGTACTTGTGGGACGTAAGGGGCTTCATGGAAGAAAGCAGAAAATTACCAAGGGCCCGAGTCCTAACAGGGCTTGGCTTTAGTGTCTTTAAAGCTAAAGAAAAATTCATTAGCAGCTTTACAAATAGCAAATTGCAAGCACGAGGCTCCATTAATTCCTCATTCATTTATATTCTACTCACTTTTTGTAATACAAGGGGAACTTTTACTCCAGGGTCCTTCTTCCGGTCATTGTCCAGTAGGACTGAAAGTGGAACTCCAAAAATCCCATTGTCTTCATTGTAAAATAGTTGAGGGAAAAAAAAGAAAGAATCAGAAAAGCACTATCTTATTCCAACGTGTTAAAATCAGAAGAAATCAATCTTCTTAATTACCTCTTCCTTTTACTTTCTCTGTTTTGTTTCTCTTCAGTGGAATTCCAAAGGCGTCAAAAAAGGCCGTCAATTCAATCAGAGAGAGGTGGCGGATTTTCTTCATATCTTCAGCAGACAGATCTCCTGCTTCAGTTAGGCCAAATCTGGTTTTCTGAATAATAAATTTCTAAAATACATATTAAGAATATTTATTTTTTAAGGAAAATCATTATACCTCCATTCAAATGCTACCTGGACATTCTAAATCTGTACAGCAAGACATGCTAGTTGCAAATAATAATAATAATAATAAATCATCTGCGGCACAGGCTGCATCATGGAAAAATTATGAATATGATTTTTACAATATTCGTAGGTTACTACTATGCTAAATTTGAAGTGAAACAGTGGTCTGAATATACTATAACATTGCCATCACAATGGCAAAAACTGTTTTCTTCTAAGAATTATCCTATATTGTCAACAACAAACATCCCAGGCTTTGCATGAAATGTACATGCCATGAACACACGTGAGACCATCTAGGTACTCTCAGGAGAGCTTTCTACATATTTTTTGTTTTGGACTGTCAGTCCTTAAATCAGGCACCACCTGTTCTCTTCTGGATAGTTTAAAAGATGGTAAGCAATTCCCAAATTGAAACTGATTGCACATGCTTGCTGAGACAGCAGTTATTCTACCTTAAAAATCAAATTTAGATGATTCCAAATAGTCTTAAAAAGAAAAATGCATAGAAAGTGCCAAATATCCTACTATCAGTTTGAAGACAATGATGTTGTTATATTCTCTATTTCCATACTAGACGTAAAAATATACTAAAACAACAAAAAACCCTTCAATAATCCAGAAATATTGTGAAGACTAGAAGACCCTTTGAAATCAACATAAGTATTACTGCAAGTATTATATGTAATAATAAAAAATGTATTATATAATTAGTACATAATTATATAATAAGTATAACATATAACAAATACTTTGCTGTCAGGAAACCTGGTACGTATTGAAAAAAAGTAATAAAATAGAAAAATATAATAGTGATTTAAATTACAAAGCTTTAAGTACACATTCTCCATAGGGGTTCCTTAAATTAGAGCTTCCTTGGGGTTTTAACCATCCACCAATTCATTTATTCATTCATTCATTCACTCAACAATTGTTCCTTGAAACTCCCAGTATTTAAAAGTTAAACAATAAAATGTAGGATGTGGTTTGAGGCATAACTTATGCTATTAAATGCTTAGTTATTTTACCTTCTTTCTGAGACCAAGCCTTCACATAACAATAACACATAACAACAATATAAACAAGAACCACAATCATTTATTAAGGAATTACCTCATGCTAAACCTCATGCAAGTTCATCATGGTAGGGAAGCTATCTGTACCTAGGTGAGCCAAACCTCAGGAGGTGACACACACTTGGATGAGATGACTATGGGTCAGCAGGCTCCCTTGGACAGCTCTCTCTAAAGATTCAGAGGAAGTCCCCTGGAAACCAGAGTTCCACTGGGTTTCCTCTCTTGGTCCACAATGCCACTGTGCCCTTCAACATAGAGACTGCTTAGGAACCAAGAGGGATTACTTAGCTTTTATGGACCTCAGTTTACTCAGCTAAAAAATGGGACCAATCACAGGGATGATTATAACTGAATACCTAATGTCAGGCCCATAGAAGGCACTCAACAAATCTTACAGTTCTTGTTCTGCCCTCTTCTTCCTCTCCATCGTAGGTTGTTTGTCTGCGAATGGTCCAGGCCCCCTGGGGTAGACCATGCCAGTTCCCTTTAGCTCTGAACCTACCTGAGCCCTGCTCATCATGATGCCTGCCCTAATCGGCACAGAATATTCACTGCTCCATATCATGAACTCTTCACAAATGCATTTATTGAGTAGCAAATAGACAAGGTAACAGTTTCTATATCGGGCTTTCAGGGCATTATTTATATATATGAAGCTTTCAAGATAATGAAGTATGTAGCACTACTTGCTCATCCATAACAATATTATAAATTCTTGAATTTAATTTTGATTAATTTTAGTGCCTATCCTGTAAGCTCTCATTTCTTGTTGTTAGGATTGTGGCTTTCTGCAATAATCTCTCTGATATGTGCCTCTAGAAGCACAAGTAGGTATACAGTTAGAATCTGCATTAACCTGTAAGTAAGGATATAAAGTGAATGAAAGGACATAAGCCAGGTGGAAATCCCATTTCAGCTATACGACAATATTCATGCATACACCTTACAACTCTTTCTTAACCCAGGACTGTCAGGAACAGCCAGGCAGGGTGTGCACTGCACAACAGGTGCTGCCCGAGTGGTGCGTGACACCGCTGCCCAGCCTCTTTTCATCCTTTGGGCACACACAAAGAAAATCCTAGTTTGTGCCCTGGGCAGTGTGGTTCAGTTGGTTGGCGCATCATGCTGTAGTCGAAAGTTGTGGGTTTGATCCCTGGTTGAGGTGCATATGGCAAGGCAACCAATCAATGCTTCTCTCTCATATTGATGTTTCACTCCTTCCCTTCTTTCCTCCCTTCCTCTCTCTCTGAGAACCATTAAAAAATGTCCTCAGGTGAGTATTAAAATTCCTAGTTTGTACCATAGAGAAATCACAGGAAGCTACTGGAATAATGATAAACAGTTTTACTTACAATTAAAACATAGTCTTCTTTCTTAAAATCTGACTTCTTAAATTTATTTCTTTTTGGAGCCTCTGTAACCATTTCTGAGTAAGATACTTCAAAGGACAGCTCTTCAGCTACTGGTGGAATGCTCTTTTCCAGATAATCATCATCTGAGAAAAAAAGATATAGAATATTTAATATTTCATTTAATCAATCAATACCATTTACTGCAAAATAAGCACAAACTATTTATGACTTAATTCATAAGCACATTAGAATGTGTACAATCAAGGAAAGGCATCAGACTCCCCAGAATGATTTCAGTTAAACAGCAACATAATGTCATCAAACTTCCATATAAATAAATTTCTGTAATGGTTACCTAAACAGATTTTCTATTTAATGGGATGTTTTCAATTTTAGATTTTTGTATCTCATGAAAGGCATTGAATATACCTAGAGGAAAGTCCAAACATGGGATATTTCTACATATTATTATGATATTAAAATTAAGCCCATCTAGACCCAAGGTTGCTGCTATTGGGGAAGCATAATTAGAGCGGCCTACTTGTTGGCTTGCTTGCAACTGTTAAGCAGATCCAGATTACTTGTGAAAGAGGCCTCAAATAAGACACCACCCAAGTGAGTATTTTCTAAATGATATGGTGGAGCAAAGGAGGAAAAGATTATGCATCCAGTTTGGCTCTATTAATTTTGTCTTGTATGACAGAACAGAGTGTTTGGAGGTGGAAGGCATGCCTGCTGGAGTGATAGAATCTGTATGGGGAGAATAATACACATTTCCTTTTCAGAAATTGATAGCTTACTTTATTGAGTGCCAGTCCAAAAGCGAGAAGACATAGCTCAAGTTCAATAGGAGGGTGTGTCACTCACCACTCACTGCATTCTGAATTGACTGTCCAGGGTCTGCCGATCCATTGGAATAAACTGGTACATCTGGAATAGTCTCAAGGATAGACTGTGAAACAAGGGAAGATGAACACAAAACATTTACTATAAACACAGTCTACTCTAAATTTCAATCTGATTTATATTTTGTAATGTTAAAGAATTAGAAGCAATTCTTCATTTCATGAAGAGCTTGCATCTAATTTCCTTTGTTTCTTCATTCAGTTCAGACCTATACAGCCCACACAGTTATCTCCAAAGAGAACTATGTCAATGTCAAAATAAGCACATCTTCTTAGCTTGTAAATATTTATTGTTCATGTATTTTCCAATATATAAAAATTACAGTTCGACAATCAGTCTATTTTTTATTCTTGATGCACCTGGTCACACATTTTGTTCATAAACTCTAAGTCATGACATAGCTAGGTGGTTACTAAAAGGGATGCTAGAGCCAGACTGCTTGAATTTTAATCCTGGCTTTTCCACTTACTGTGTAACTTTCAGCAAGTTACTAAAGTCTATTGTTTAGTTTCCTAATCTGTAAAACGAAGATGATAGCAGAACATATTTCAAAGAGTTATTATGAATTTTAAAAGACTTATCCTATGTGAAATCACATGAAACAATGGTACCTAGTACTACATAAGAGTTAGCTACTATTAATATATTAACATATTAATTCCTTTACCTGTGATAACAACTGCCAAAAAAAAAGTAAGTTTTCTAGTTTTATCTTCTTATAATAAATTTGCTACTTTCTTCACTGAGATCCTACCAAAGCATTGTGCACCCTGGAATACTATCAGACATCGAGGATCTACCTTTGCACAGCTCTGTGAAGCAAGTTACAGCTCAGGTTGGATGGATACTAATAAAAAGAATTTACACACAAATCCTACCATTTCTATCAATAAAAATTTTAATGTGGGTGTTATCTCACATTATGTGTGCGAGGGTGAAAATCTTATTCTCACATTTATGTAGCAATAACTGAACACCTGCTTCATGATGGATGCTTTGTTGTGCTACAAATTGCACAAGGGAGCCTCAAATTCTGAGCCTGCACTGTTGGTTTTTTTTCTCCGATTTTAATTCAAAGGAGATTACATACTTATTGTGTAAACAGCATGTGAATACTGCTATGTTATTAAAACATAGATGACTAATAGGTAGAAGAATAAAAAGACAAAAAGATCTAGGGCCATACAATTCATTCATTGTCAGTCAGATTTTTGGTGACTTTAAAACCTAACACTATGGAATAAAGATTATCCATATACTAAAATCCTTAAAAAGATGTGGGCCACTTTTGAGTGGTTTCTTTAAGTTTCCGAAAGAAATGTTTTAACAAACTTTGAAATAACTCCCCCATGGGACAGAACACTCAAAAATTAGAAGACATTTATAAAAGGCTTAAAGCTGATGGTTTCGGATAGTTTAACCTACTAAATGTTAATTTCTTTATCTGTAAAGTGGAGAAGCTGGCCTACTGGGCTGAATGAATGCCAGCACTTTGTAAATTATTCTGGGACTTTGTTGGAGGAAGCAGAAGTTTAAATTGTGATCCTTGCTCTTGACTATTTATGAGGAAAACTGAGTAACATTTATAAAACATTATTTAAAGATAATCAATCCACCGTTAAGAGAGAATTTCTATAATACAAACATAAGTGTTCATTGGAGAGTATTGGAGAGGAAGGTGTGGCCCAGAAGATTTTACTAAAGGTGGTTGAACTGGCACTGGAACTAAAGGAAAGATGAAAAGGATGTAAAAAGGCAGAGGAGGTGGGCAAAAGCATTCAGGCCAGATGTGGAAATATAAATTTCAGGTATGGAACTGTCTGAAGTATTTCAGCTACAAGGGAGCATAAAGAGACTAGTTTGCCATGAGTTGAGGCAAAATTAAAAATTATGAGAGATAACATTAGTTAAGATGGTTTGTTCAAATTGCTGAAGGCTCTGAAAGCCAGGTAAAGGAGCTGAGACATTCATGTGTTAAAGCAGAGGAATGACATGGTGAAAATGAAAAAGGAAGATGGCCTGCCAATAAATGGACCTTGAGTTTTGAAGTAGATTGAGTAAAAAGGCTAGGTGCTTGGTATTCGGTTTTATTTTTTCAATGTTTTCATTGTATTTTTTTTCCATTACCATTCAGTCCCCTTGTAACTCCCTCACTACTGCTCCCCGCAATCAACACACTGTTGTCCGTGTCCAAGAGTCCTTTTTCTTTTTGCTCAATCCCTCCACCCCTATCCCTGCCCACTTTGCTCTCTCTGAGTCTGTCTCTATTTTGCTTGGTACTTCAGTTTGTTCATTAGATTACACATGAGTGAAATCATATGGTATTCAGTTTTAAAACATCTATTCACCCATTAAACATAATAACACCAGTAATTTAAAAATTTTACTACTGATTTTAATCTATTTAAAGTATAAATGCCTCTTCCATTTAAAACAAACTCTCCTGGCTTGTCTGTAACAGAACCTACTATTTTCCTATGCGTCCCACCACAGGAGTTTCACACTGGGGTTTCAAATGGTAAAGAAAACAACATTTTCCAGCCACCAAGGCTTGCTCTGCTGCCCAAAACATACTAGAACTGGAGAGTAGAGTACGGGGGATTATCATTTTAAGTTCTAAATTACAGAAGGTCTGCACTACCAGCTTGAGTTCTCTTAAAACTAGACTTTGATTATCTGATATTTCCTTCACATTAAAGAAACATCATACCATTTTCGTGTTCATTACTTACAGGAGACGTTCACTGACTCAAGATGTTTCTGACCCTCCTGATTGGCTGCTTGGTTTTTTTCTCATGGTTTGAGTCTATATACTATAGCTATGTGTTATAACTTTATGTACTAAAGCTGTCTGTGCTTGAGTCAATACAGATAAGTTTCCGCATCTTCCTCTTCTGCAACTGAGATCAGAACTGTTTGATCCACACTTTGCAACCACTGTGCCAAATTCCTCAGGGATAAACTTAAATAAGTCACATTCATTGACAACTGTGCAATAAATTTTGAAATAAAAAATAACAATTACAAAATCTATCTAAATGTAAATTCATAAAGAAATTCCGATGACATCTTGGATTGAAAATTAAATCATACTTAAAATTATAAACAAAATGTTAAAAACAATAAGAACATTAAATTCCAAAAATCCATGAGAATAGCCAAAGTACTCCAGGATTCTTAACCTTAAGTGCAAATAAGAAAGGTTATAAATAAATAAAATGTTTATAATCCAAGAGACAAGATAAAATTATCCACGTAAACCCAAGAATGGATGAAAAATTAATAAGAATTAAATTAATACAACATAAAAAAGTAGACTTAATTAATTAAAGGTAGTGATTTCTTTAAAAATTCATGATATGGGCAACTATTTATAGTTATGATTGAAAAAATTTTTTAAAACCATAAATTTGAAGAACAAAAAAGGAAAAATAGCTATCTTCACAGAAAATTTAAAATTATACACCTAAATAAATGTGTATATACATTTGTGTATGTTTAAAAACATATATTGAAACACTAAACAAATTGGAACAAATATATATTGCCCAATTTATACAAGTTGGGATTGAAAGGACTATAGTCCCTAAATAACATCAATTGAAAAATTAACCAAAGTATTATGCCTACAATGATGCCATGCCTTGGACATTTTATAAACAAATTAAAATATAAATTTATATGTAATAGATTTTACAGATTGTTTACACCAATATTTAATAAATGGCTCCAAAATACTGAAAAATATTCAAAGTGCTCAACCTATTTGTACCAGGATTAGCACAGCTCTGGTAACAACAAAAGAAATTACACACACAAACACAAAAACCCCACTTATTAGATTAATGGTTAAAAATGCTAAAATAGTAGCAAATCACATTCTGTAGTGTAATAAAAGAATAATGTAACACAACAAGAGGGGTTTATATAAGGAACAGAATTATAGTTCAACATTAGGAAAACCCATCACTAATTTCCTGAAGTCATTGCTTAAATAATGAAATAATAATTCATTTTAATAAATGATGAACAATCATTTGATATAATTCAAACTTCATTCCTGATAAAAGAAACCTAGAATAAATATTCTCCTTGGTGATGAAGCTTAGAAGAATTCGTAAGAAAATTGAAAACTTATCTAAAGATCTCCAAAATTATTACTCAATGTTACAAGTGATTATGGTCAGTCACTAAGATAACTAGAGTAAAAACCTTTACTATTTCAGATAATATCTGCACAGATTATAAAATCAAATGAAAAATTCTTACAAGTAAAAATATTTTTCATAAAGGAAGCTAGCTGTAAGACACTTTTGTACAAAAACAAAATAATTGTTTTTCTTATAAATGAGTATCTGCAAATATAAACTGAATGATATAATTAATACTCTACCATTAAAAAGATGAACAAAAACTATTAAGTGCCTAATATGTAACCAATAAAAAGATGTGTAAGAAAAAATGTTAGAAAATTATAGTTTTTTGAAGGATAGATGATGTAAAAATGGAAAGACACAATCACTGTTTCTAAATGAGAAAACTCAATATTTTAAGATGTGAATTCTTTCCCTGACATTAATCTTTAAATTCAGTAATATTCTCAGGGGAGTCCTAAGGAAACTTTTTTAATGGGAAGTAATAGTCTTATTCTAAGCTCATCTGAAGGAAAACATTTCTGAGAAGGGCAAAGAAAATTTTGATGCAGAATGGCAGTGAACTTATAACAGATTTAAAATTAAACTATAGAGTCCCAGTAATTAAAATAGACCCTCTATCTATAGACATTTCATGTATTGTAAAGGTTCATTTCATATGCATAGAAAAGATGGAAGATTGAAAAAAGTATTCATCAAGCCAAAGTTATCCCTTTGGAAAAGATAAAGTTAGGTTACCTACTTTATACAATCCCATAACATAAATTCCAATGTAGCATATTATCAGGAGTCTCTGCAGTCTTGGAGAGGCAACAGTAAAATGTCCCTGGGTACTTATCTAGGCAGGTCAGATTTACCTTTGCAGAAGTCATGGCCAGGACCTCTGAAGCCCTTGCCCATGCTTCACTGAATTACTGGAAATTCTACCATCTAGAAGAGAGTGGGGAACCAAACTACGGTGCCTGTGGCTCATATAACCAAGAAGCACGGGAAGCAAAATGTATTTATCTCCTTGTAAGATGTTCTAGAATGATTTTCAATGAAGGTACATTAAGGGTTAAGCTGGCATCTGTGGGTTAGTCTGACAAATAACTAATTTGTTTAACATTTCTACGTAAAGATACTCTGCGTAACAAACCAAAGTCAGTCATGTTAGAGACTGGTACGAATGAGACTTTTTTTTTTCTTTTTTAGATTTTCTTGCTGAAGCTTTTATTTATGTCATTATCAATATTCAATCAGTTTTCAGAAAACAAGATGAAAATAAAACCAAAATCTGAGTTTTTATCTTATCCCAGGGAACTCTATTTAATTCACATAAAAGATAATTTATTTCTCCTGTGCTCTCAAATTTTCAAGAAGCCTATTTGCAGACAATATGTGTTCAGTAAGTATTTGTTAAATGAATGAATGAATGTATGAATAAATGAATCAAGCAACCAGATATGTAGAAGCTGACAGAAAAAAATAAAGATATGAAAAAACATGACTAGCATCAGTCTTCTTTTGTTCAAGATTTATTTGGTATTTTAGCTGGTATGACACTTAGATACTTGACTGCATTATTTATATGTTGGCTTTTCTTTTTGAATTATATGGCAATGTACACTAATCTGAAACACATAGTACACAAAATAATATCTTTTAGAATAATTATGCACAAGACATGCAATATTGTATTTATACATTGGGTCCCAGGATATGACTGATTCGAGAGGAAAAAAAGTTGGACTAGGCATGTCAGAACTGCCATGGAAAAACCTCAAAAACAAGGCCTATCCAACTGGCTTTTCTTTAGCCATTCAATTGTGCAAATATACTGCTTTAATTTCTGCTTGGTGTGTACCTGGAACCAAAAGCCTGGGGTGGAAAAGTCATCTAGAGGCAGATGAGGGGTCAGACTATGTCAGGAAGGTGGGGAGGAATGACTCTGGGCTTTAAGCAAGACATACAACTGTCAGAAAGATGAGTTTGAAGGTATAAACTATAAAGTCCAGGAGATGATTTAAGGGGCTATTTCAGCAGTACAGAAAGATGATGGTAAGTTTCTGTACTAAGGAAGTAGTTGTAGGAAAAAATGGGGAATAGAAATATTCTAGAACTACTCAACATGATAAAATCCACAGGTGTCAGTGATGGGCATGTAGAGGGGAGAGGGTAGTGAACTTAAGGCTAATATTTAAGTCTTGGGCATATGAGTACCACCTGCTGAGGCAGAACATAAAGTATCCTAGGCAAAAACTTAAAGCAGGAATCCCCAGTCACTAGAGTACAGCACAATTGTGTTAAGGTATATTATAGGTAAATACTCACTTCCAGTACTTTAATTAAAATTTACGAATGACTTACTTTAATAAGTAGCGTGGATTGGAGATAATTATTTGAGACATATTCACTCATTTTCATTCCAATGCATGGTGTTAAATGGGAAAGTAAGGGCTGAATGTATAGCTAGTTGTGGGTAATTATCCTATCTATGCCAACGTCTATAGTGTTATTTTTAAGTTACTCATTGGCAAAAGTCACTCACATTATTTTATTTATGTGATCAATGTGCAACAAAACAAAGCAACTCCAAACCAAAAACCAAAAACACAACAGAAAAACTAATTTTCGTGGGGCTAACTAATAGCATTATCTCTGAGAACAATGGGGATATACTGGGAGTGTGTTGTGCTGGTGAATGTTAGCTATTCTGTGCCTCAGAAGAGACAACAGAGGAGAAACTATTGCCCTGCAGGAACATCTGAATGTGCACCCTCCTTCTGTCTGTCTGAAGTGCTATCTGTTGTTGTCCATCACCTTGCCATCAGACAATCGCTACCTCATCCAACAGGATCTCTCACTTCTTCTGGTCCATTATATCAACCCCTGCCAGAGCACCTGCACAGAGGCACCATGTGGGGATTCCCAATGAAGGTGGGGAGAGGGGAGATGATAACAGGTTCTGCTATTCAAGGCCAAGTGAGTGACTTCATATGGAGTGGAGGGTTTGCATGAGTGAATCCTGAGAGCTAAGGCTGGAGATGTAGGTAATAGTGGAAAACCTTAAATATCAGGATGAGACGTTTTAATTTATTCTGTAGGTAAAGGGATTTTGGATTAAGATGGCAGAATGAGGCCAGATCATGTGTGTGAACTCAACTAAAAGGAGAAAAGCTAAGGAATTCCCCCATGCTTGATACACATAAAGAACATACTTTGGTTTATGGCTGCAGTGGTATTAATTTTGGAAGTCCTCTTTTAAACTGAAATCTACCCATTCCTTAGCTTGGGGTCTCCTTCCTAATTATTACAAAGTTGATGGGTCTACCAGCAGCCATGGTTTTCTGGCAATTTTAGTTCGAGTTTTTCTTATCTGTTTTGAAAAAACTGCTTCTTTTTGCCTCGAATTTGCAATTTTGCCCTGACATGCAATTATTTTGGCATGCGATGACTTACCACAGAGTCACTCCTAGGAAGTGCAAACTTCCCTTCTTCATCCTGGGACCCATCTGACAAAGTAGTACTGTTGAGAGAAGCACCATCTGGCTAAATGGAGAGATGAAAGTACCATTCTTATTCAGGCAAATATTTTCTAACATGTTTGTGCCCTCTGCTTATGTGTACTTATTTAGATATGTGTGGCAATCTATCAAGCTATGACTGATTGGGCCCAAACAACTGCATCCAGCCCTCAGGGATCATTATTGTGAGCCACCTAAACAGCTTCTGACAGTGGCCACTGTGGCAAACACTTCTTTTGCCTGCCACAAACTCCATTTTCCTTAACAATATCTTGGTTTTGTTCCAAGGACTTAGGTATTAAACTAAAGAATTTGATCTCCAGGTTCTTCTGCAGCTAAGAGTGGTGATGTGACAAGTATAGCCAATGAGGTGTCAGGGTAATTTTACCAAGAGTCCTTCCAGAAAAGCTACAGCTTTCCTGAACAAAGAAAACAAGGTCAGCTGACGCATGTTCATGACAGCACATAGATGAAGGCCTAGAACTGCCAAGCATCTTGTATGAATAAGGATGATGCCCACAGGGAAGAATGTCAGACAGATCAGATGTGGTTGAATCCATGCTAAGGGTCATCACATAGCTGCTCTGTCAGACTTGGACCACGTCTCTTAATGAGAAGCAAAAGAACTTGTAGTTTTCTATTATATGCAGCCAAACACAAACTTAACTCGTCTAATCTTATTTTTTTTAACAGACTCTAAAACTACCTTTTTCAGAGGTTAGAATTCAGTAGCAATAGTACCAAATTTTTTTTTTTTTACTTATAAAGCTGGAACTAAGAAATTTTGCTTCAGGATACAATGGCTTTACTGAAATTCAAGGTATAAATATTCTTACCTTTACTAAAGGAAAGGAACCTGTTACAAAATTGAGTACAATCATACTTAAGAAAACATACTATTTTAGCTTTTAAAAAGCTCTCATTCATCTTGCTTGACTGTGTTTTCTAAATTTTCTATAGATAGTATGCATTACTTTATAAAATGAACAGAAACATTTTTTAAAGAAACAAATAAAGCACAAGAACTAGTAAAAAGATTAAGTCAAGATGGTGAATAGACAATCATATTTCCTTCCACCCCAAACCACTAAAAACAGTAGAAAACATATTTGTTAAAGGAACAGATTTTGAATAGCACTTTAAACCAGTAAATAATTCTGTAGCAGATCAACTGATAGAAATTTCTAGATAAAAAACAAATAGAATAGGTTTGATAAAATAAATACCTCTCCCTAAAAGTAGAATTAAAATAATAAATTTTTTAAAAAATTTAAGGGAAACTTGCAGGGAGGGAAGAGAAAAACAAATAACATAGATTGTACACATAGCAGAAAGGTCTGTGGGCAAATAGTTAAAAATGTTTACAAAAGAGGCGCCAAGTAGATTTCTCTCCCTTAAACATGTAAATATTAATATAAAACCCCCAAAACGCAGTCTACATAAAATGAACTAATTACCTTGGGGGTATGTTGGTTTTTAGATGAGTATAGTGATCTAAGAGAGGAAACTTGGGAGGTGAGAAAAAAAGACATGGAGGGGAGACTGGAAAATAATATCAGCTTTGACTTGAAGTAATAAATTAAGAGTTCTTCATTACCTTCATTGGTTTTGTATTGGGGGAGTGTTTACTAAGCTACCTGCCTCCTCCATGCAACTTAAAGTTAAGTATACCCCACTCCCTCCCAAGAACATAATTTTGGCCTTTTGGGGAAATTGATCTATTGTAGGGGAAACACACAGCAATTTCCTACAGTAATCAATCATAAACCAGTAACTGCAGAGAATTTAGGGGCCTGGAGAGCTGTAGTTCCACCTGAAAGTGTGGGATCTTTAACCTTGTGGAACACTTTCCGCCCCATGTCTTCATGGATGGTGTCTGTGGTAGATCATCGGGCCTTGCTGCTCTGACAGGATTATGATAGATAGGGCTATTGGGGAGGGACTTGGAGCTAAGCCAGAAAAAACAACCAGGATCCAAGGTCTTGGTCAGAAGCTCTCCCAGCCCTGGAGGCAAAAGCTAAAACCTGAGGATACTTGCTGTCACCCAGGGAGAGATGTGCACTCCCCTGGCCAGATGGTGCTCTCATTCCGGCAGACATTTCACTGTTTGCATTACCTATTGCCTCACATTCCAAAAGCTATTATGTTCTCCACACAAGATGTTTACATTTAGAAAATAACTGGAAAAAACTAAATATTTACATCTTAGTTAACTTTGAATTACTGAAAAAATATTTAAATGGTAGTTTGTTATTTTTCTTTATGAGCTCATCCACAAGGGCTAAGGTTTAGTTGATAACATTCTTCATTTAGGACACACATTAAAAAACAAACAAACTAGTATTTGTTAACATTTCTGCTTGTAGATGCTTTAAAATGATATAATTTAGTTATTTTTAATTTATCTATTAAATTAGTCCTTGCTGAGCTTAAGAGCTATGAACAATGGGAATGTGGGTATCTGTGTTTGCCAATAATAAGCATTTTACCCAAGAGAAATGAGCATATCCTTTTTTTATATTACATGAATATTCATGGAAGTATTACTTATAAAAGTTTAAACCTGGAAACAATCCAAATATATATCAACAGGTGAACAGATATACCAATATAGTTTATTCAATGAAATAATAATAGTAATAAAAGTACCAACCTTATAATACAAGCAATAAATAGATGAATATAAAAATTAGTATTACGAGTAAAATAAGCCAAATGCAAAAGTGCATATTATATTTATAATTCCATTTACATGAAAGATGAAACCACCTTAAGGCTTGCCTCTCTGCAAGAGTGGGAAGACACTAGACTGGAAAAGGTCTGAGAGAATTTTCTGGGGCAATAGGAATGTTGTATATTTTGTTTGACTGTGGTTACATAGGTGTAAACATTTGTTAAAGCTAATTGAATTATACACCTAAAATATATGAATTTATTAATTGTAAAGTATACTTCAATAAAAAAAACACATCACAGTAATTTGACTCCTTAAAAATAACTGAATTATTTTTTTACAGTAATTTATGGATCATTGCTATAAATCAAGAACCTATGATTATACTAATTGGTACACCAGAGAGAAAAAAGCTGTTCCTGGGACAGAAGAACGAGTTTGATGAAATTTACAAAAAGTGTGAGATAAGCTAAAAAGTAATACATTAATGACCAAAAAAAATTACTAATTGGAAGATAAAGTTGAAGAAATTTAAAACACAAAGCAAACTAACATGATAAAAAATGTTAGGAGCTCTTAAAATCCAATTCAAGCAAAGCAACAACCATTTAACATGTGTTCTAGAGGACATAACATAAGACAACTCCTAAACTGAAGAAAGAAAACAGTTCTTAGATAGAAAGGACTCACTGAGTTGTGACCAAGATGAATGAAATAACAGGCAAATTCTTGTGAAAGTTCAGAACTCCAGCAATGAATTCAAAATTCAAAAAAGTTGAAGAGAGGGTAAACAAAAATAACTTAAGAAGCTTATGTAACTTAAAGGAATGTGATTCAGGCAACTAAAATAAGAGTTTAACTAACAGTCACTCCATGAACAATAAGAGAAATTCTGCTGTGCAGGTTGTCCAGAACTAAGGTTTTCTGTTAATAATGGACAGTGAGTTGGCACATGTTCCTAACTGAAGCATCAACATGGTATCCATATTTTGCTGACCATCTGGTAAGTGTAATGATTAAATCCACATGCTAAGGTGGCAGCATGAAAGCAAAAAGTTAGACATTCATGCTACAGTTTACGTTGTATTGCAGTTGTTCTAGCCTTGGTCTTCCTACCCTTAGTTTTCCTGTTTTGTGACTAAAACATACCCCTACTTGTTTAAATCAAGGTTCTTCTTTTCTATAAAGCAAACACATATGTAACTGTTAACAGATGGTATGATTATATTTTGCAGTGAACTGTGAATCAATAGCAAGTGTAGCTATTTGATTTTCCTTAAGGCACTGAAAGTAAACTTGACTGACTGCCTTTTAAATAAACTAACACCTCAATTGAATAATTCATTTATGTCAAATGCACACATGGGAAATGTTGTCTCTTATCTATACAAGTGATTTGTCAAGTAAGTCTGTGATGATTGTAGATTGGATTGCAAGTCCTTTGTACCTGCCCAGATTCAGTGGCAATGGTGATTTGGACTCAAGGGTCAACCACAAGTAATACATGAATAGACTATTCTTTATTGTAAGTAGCCTATTGCAAAATAAACACTTTGGGTATTAATGAAATCATAAAGCATTGTATGGACTGTTTTTAATAGGTTTATTGTGGTATAACTGATATACCATTAACTGCACATATTTAAATAGTATAAAGTGTACAATTTGATGAATTTGGAAAACTAAACCTGTGAAACCACTACAATCAAAACAACCAACAAAACCAGCACCCCACAAAATGTCCTCATGTCTCTTTGTCATCTCTCCTCCCCTCCCCTCCTTATTCACACCCAGGTCCCCAGGCAATCACTAATCTTCTTTCCATCATTATAGGTTAGTTTACATTTTCTATAATTTTATATCAGCTGAATCTCTTTTTCTGGCTTATTCCACATGGCATAATTATTGAGATCCATCCACCTCTACTGTGTATATCCACAGTTCATTGTATATCTCTATTGTTTGTATCAATACTTCATTGCCTTTTTTTTTTTTTTTTTTGCTGACTAGTGTTCAATTGTATGGACATACTACAATTTGTCCATCCATTTATCTGCAAAAAAAAAAAAAAAACTGGGTTATTTTGAGTTTGGGACCATTATGATATAAACACTTGTAGGCAGTCTCTGTATAAATATATTAATATATTATCTATGAGTAGAATCACTGGGACTATGGTTGATATATGCTGAACATTTTAAAAAGCTGCCAAATTATTTTTCAAAGTGGATGGACCATTTTGCATTCCCACCAGCAATGTCTTAAGAGTCCCAGTTGCTCTGCATCCTTAGCACCAGTTGGTATGATCAAACTTTTAAATTTCAGCCACTGTACAGGGTATGTACAGATATTTCATTGTGGCTTTATTTCCATAATCACTAATGATACTGAGCCCCATTTTATGAGTTTATTTCCCATCCATATATCTTCTTTGGTGAAGTGTCTGTTCAAATCCTTTGCTCATTTTAAAAGATGAGAAAAGACTGAGCAAATTTTTATGACTGAAAAACTCAGGGTGTGTTCCTAAAAGAGAAACTTGATTAAAAAAAAATTAGACAATTAGTGTGATTAAGTCAAGAAAACTCAAGGTTGGAGATATCAGAATGGAACAGATTGTGAATAATTTTTAATATAAAACAAGGGAGTTTTCTATAAAAAACAGGGATTATATTCTGGGCTAAAATGGAAGAGTTATGTCAAATGACCAAGCCTCTCTCTCCTAAAACATAGAAGAGTCAACAAAACATAACTAAAAAACAGGAAAAGAGAATCCCAGCAGCATTGACATGAGTGATGGTGGGACAGAGATATTCCAGAGATAATGTGAACTCTTCCAAAATCCAACTCCCTTCCCATCAAAACAACACCTAAGAAGAAAGCAAATGGAGAAAATTTTGAAAAAAGACAGTTATTATTTCCTCCTAATAATAAGGGAAAATGACCAAAGGTGTGAGTAATCACACCTGGGTTCAATATATGCCTGCCCTTTCTGAGTATGTATGTCTCTACAATACCATTTCTGCAGGGAGGGAAGACCTACTAGGATTCACCATATTGCTTTTTTCTCTCCTGGAGGAAGTTACGAGGCTACAAGGATAGAAAAATAAAAAAGAAAATAGATTATATCAGCTCCATCAAGGGAGAGAAAAGGTAGCTTACAATAAGAATGCAAGCAGAAACAAATGTGAGAAAAGGCTCTGGGATACACCATACATAAAGCAACTGTTTCCATTTGCAGTTTGATAGAAGCTGTCATTTCTGGAGGTTGCCTGACTTTGCCCTCCTTTGGGTAAGTAAGAAGTGGAAGTGGTTCTGTACAAACATGGCAGGGGTAGGGACTGGACACCTAGGATGGAAAATATTGTCTGCAAATGGTGCCCAAAGGACACCTGCTGCTGCTCCGACAAGTGGACCTGTGACTCCACAGAGAACAGCCCTATGAGATTTTTTTTTTTTTAATGAAAGAAAAAATGTAAAGGAACTAGATTTGTCAAAAAGAAATGTGTACAATCATCGGTTTTCTGGGTATGTATCTGTTTTTATAGAGTGCAGTTATTTTTGGATTTAACATGGGTTCATTTACTACCAGTGAATGTTTTCCTACAAATCAGTTAAAGGTAGACAGCTGTGGTTGTCCAGCCACCTTAGTTATGTTGCACTGTCTTGAAGTTTTGCATGATTGTTTTAAAGCAAAAGCTCTTCTTTCATCCCTACCCCCAGTTCTCCTGCTGTAACTTACTGAGGAACCACTTGTTTTGGTAACTACAGGCAGCTCTTTATCCTCCTCAGTAGTATTATTGTCACAGGTATCACGTGGCTAATGAGAGAAATGAAAGTAATTTTTATCCAGGCATAGCTTTTCCAACGTGATTGTTTATTCAATTATGCAGTACACTAGAACCTGTAAAAATGTACAGCCATGTCAGCAATTTGTTCATAATCATATTAATCCTTAAAAATATGCACTGTAATAGAATTTGGTCTCAAAAGCAGGCACTGCTAAATGCCTGCCAAAATCCACTTTTCTTCTTTGATTTAAGAATATCATGATTTCCTCTGAAATGCTATGTGTCTAACTAAAAAGATTAAGTGTGATCCTGGGGTGGTTACACCCAGTGAAATTAGAGTAGAATCATACTTGATGAAGCATTTCAGAAGGCTAATACCTTATTGCTGAAGTGGAAGAAATCAGCTGGCTGAGGCTTCCTCTAGAACACGGACAAGGTGCCTGTGATGCCCAGACATTCTCTGAACATTAAATATTAGCCCATATGCTAAGGGGGCCAGAATGAAAAGATGAAGAAATTGGTAGATCCATGTAAAAAATATCAGCCATACCAGCCTCAGATTCCTTATTTTGTAAGGAAAATAAGTCTCTAATTTTAGGTCTAAGTCACACAGCTTACTAATAAAACTGCTATTATAATATCAGACTTCATGACTATATTTTGCAATGATTTATAAATCAATAGCAAGAATAATTTTTTCAGTTATGAAATTAGAAATACATTAGATTATCTCACAAATACATATGACAAACATTTTATTCTCAGTCACAGAGGACTGGAAAAGCTCTGGTTTTCATTATACAGGAAGTATATTTGGAGACTATTCTGACAATGATGGGCTACACAGTAGATCTCTTGCATATGCTCTAAGATTTTTAGCAGCACTTGCAGTACAATGGCATTCCCCAAAATAAGATGATAGCTTTTATATGACACCTTAGGAACATTTATTTTTCATCTTGCTTTTCCATACTTTCTTTCTCCAAAAGTATATGCATTATATTAATAACAAAAACACTATCTACCCTGAAGTGTAAACAACTGAGGAGGCACTACAAGAAAAATTAGGTGAGGATGGAGGACTGAGGCGTACCATTCCCAATCACTCAAAATTAGGGGAAGTGTATATTTTTATAAGAACAAACTGCAAATGGCATTGGAATCCAACAAAGTTCCAATAACAGGTCAGAATTTGTTAGAAATTCCTGCAATTAAAAAGTAAGTAATTGATTTCATAACTGTAGAGATTTTCTCAGACTAAGAACAGTGTAAGATAACCTTGCTGGCAAAGAAAGGACAGATCCACAAAAACAACAACAACAACAACAAATAGATAAACAAACAACAAAGCTCAGAGTGAAAATTACAAAGGTCAGTACAGGGCCCCAGGGTAATGGCCAGGATAATTTACTGTGAAGTTTTCTCAACAGAGGGACCAAGCTGACCTCCCAACAGCTGCCTTTATACTAAACAGCAGGCAGTATCTATATATGAACCCAAGAAAAGCACTCTAAATGAAATGAACTATCTGCCTTGGTAAGATGTCCAGTGTTGGGACAAAAAAAAGACTTTAATCAGGTTACTCTGAATCTCCACAAAAGACATGGATGGGAAAATAAAAGAAAAATATCAGCTTAGTCTAGGATAGAAAATAAATTGTTCACTGCTCTCCCTTTGACACTGAAGATACATGTTTGAGTATGTGTGTATACTAATGCATGTGTGCTGTTTAACTTCTATTTACACACTATTCTCATACTTTATGTACTTATACAGGACTCAAAGTCTTCCCTCTTACACAAGAAAGTTATTGGAAAAATATCTATATAATGGCAGGAAATCATAAAGCAATGACATATCCTAAGTCATTAAATAATCAACCCAATTCATTAATAAATATAAATTAATCACCAATATCACCAGTCATTGAAGAAAATCAACATAAAATAGTCAGCCATGGAGAAAATTAACATCCTGAAAAAGACATGTAGTGATAAACAGTCTGGGAGAAAGAGATAGCTGAGGGAAGAAAAGGCAGCTTATAAAGATTTAATAATTTCAGAGGGATTTAAGAGGTTATTGTATCCATAAATCAGAAGCTAACTTTTACAATAAAGAGGAAGTCAGTAAAAAAGCAATTAACAGAAAAGTTGCTGAATTTAAAATATTAATCACAGTTAAATTATAACCACTCAGGGCAAGTATTAGCATTAGGGATCTACAAAATGATGTACATAAAATCTTTACTAGCATACAAAACAAACAAAAAAGATATGTAAAATATAAAAGAAAATTTAAGGGATAAGTGATTTAATGAAATCAATGAAAGGAAAAAATAGAGAAAATGAGAAAATACAATAATTAGAGAAATGAGGTGAAGAGAATGTTCAGAACTAAAAATAACATTTTTCAGAAACAAAACACTGAGTGCTAATTATGATTTAAAAAATGATTTTATATCCTGATGACAGTTCAAGTCTCAAACAATAATAACAATCCTAAAAACTTCAGGAACTATGAAAATAAGAACAGGATATAAATAAAGGAATAAGATTTAGAGAGGCATTAGACTTCTCAACATTGATGAACATTTACAAATATCTGAAAGAAATTGATTTAGGGCCTCGTATTTTGATACTCACCAAGTTAGGATTTAAGCTTTTTGTATATGAAAATTTAGTATCCAAAGATATTTCTTGCCAGATTTGCTCAAAGGATAAAATAAAAGGTGCAATCTGCTAAGAAGGTGCAACATCTTGAAATATATGTGTTATGCAAATGAATATTTTTACCTTTCTGAGTAGTCATTCTGTAATGCTAGCCCTCATCATCCTCCTGTGAGAAAGAACAGTACAATTGACCCTTGAACAACAGGAGTCTAAACTGCCTATACGTTCATGGGTCAGGTGTATTTGCTTTCTCATTCTATCCACTTGTGAGCAGCTCAGGGTTATGGCTAAAGTAGAACTTAAATGTTCTCTTTCATCTCAGTAAGAAGTTTCTTTACATGTTTGGCACCACACCTGCCCCTTGATTAACCTTTAAAAGGAGATACACCTTCATGAAATTGAAGTAAAAGGTGATCAGTAAAAGTGACAAAAGAGAAAAGAAAGAAAATAAGTCCATACTAATCATGCAAGTCCACAGCTAGGGGTGGGAGTGTCAGCAGCAGGCCCAAGACCTAACAGGAGGCCCTCTGTTATGTGCTGCCAGAACAGCTGGTAAAATCAGGAAGGCTGTGAGTGGCCTAACCACTCTCTCCCCTCCCGTTCTGCTCCTGCAGATAAGGTACACCAGCCAGACAATGCCCTTATCCAGGGGACCAGACACAATTCCTCATTATTCCTTACTGGTGGCTTTCAGTTCCTTGCCAGCCTGTGAAACATTGAAACAAGCCAATCACATCCTCCCATGGGAACCAGGGGGCACCCTACCCTCTTGTTACTACAAAGCCTGCCTCCTGCAGCCTGCTTGTTCCCTCAGCTCTCGAGTGCACCCCACATGTGGTTCCTGTGTGCTGTGTGGTGTCCTCTTCCCCCAGGCTGTGAGAATATGTGACTGTTAAGTTGCTGTGGATCTTATCTGTGAAGTGCTGGGTGTCATGTGTTCGGCTGTCTCTATAACCCTATGGTAGGAATCCCTTCTCCGCTGTGAGGTGAAAAGGAGGCAATCAAAATATAGGTAGAGACAGATGGGGCAAAGGCTCACAGAAACCCATTATTTGGAAACAGGCCAGTGTCTACTCTGACTTGTTCCTCCTCTGGCTGCTGTGAAGGAAAACGGGGCAGGAAGAGAGAAACAGACACCTGGGGTCAAGTTCCTGGTTGGAAGTGAGGTATATAGAACTCCCTGCACTGAGGAGGCAACAGGAAGCCTGCTTCCAACTCAATAGAAATTGTAAAAACCTCTGACTAGAAAGAGTTAGCCCTTTTAAAGAAATACAATAAAATTAGAAAAGAATTACAGACAAAATCTGCCAAACAGGATTGCTTATAGCCCCAACTGACCAGACTCTTACCTCCAGACCTCGGCTTACCCTCAGTAAAAGACTGGCAGCCAAGACACAAATTTTTCACGTCCAAACCCTGCAGAAGAATTTTGGAAAGGACCAAAGGTAACCCATGATAGAGTACCCCATGCAAAATATATATAAGATGAAAATAGATCATATAGAAACTATACATCATTATCGTCATCTTTATCAGATCAAAAAATTTTTCACGTCCAAACCCTGCAGAAGAATTTTGGAAAGGACCAAAGGTAACCCATGATAGAGTACCCCATACAAAATATATATAAGATGAAAATAGATCATATAGAAACTATACATCATTATCGTCATCTTTATCAGATCAAAGGTGGTACAGGGGTTATTCTCAGAATAACAAAGAGTCACTCTTCTTCTGTTAGGAAGAAAAAAAAAGCTGAGCTAAAGAGAATGAAATATACTAAAGTATAATAGAGGAAAGTCTCCCACGGCAAGTGTTCTGCAGCCACAAGTCCAAGTGGAGAAAGATATCAGCAAACCCATGACCTTCTACTTTTGCTATTTGGGGTGCACCACTGAAATAAAAGGACACAGGCCTCATGCCCAGTAGTACAGATCACAGTGGCATGAATTCATCTCACAAAAATAAAGCCATCTATTGAGATAGCTTAATTGGCAATTATGAACTCCGATTACATCCCTTTGAAACTCTGTACTAAAATGAACAAGGTGCACTCTAATGAAACATCTCACCTTCTGTGACATAATAAAAAATGTCTACCTCCTGTGCTAGGTAGTGCACTTTTCCCCACTTATTGCTATATATTTAAGATGCTATTGTGCTGCTTCCCCCCAAAATATTTACATTTAAAAACATATCTAAAATGTCAAAGTATTTCCTATAGTGAGAATTACATTAATATTGGAAACTACATGGAAGGTGGTGCAAAATTTTTCATTATTCACTCAACAAAGAGAACAAAAGTTTAGCTGATGCCCTCCCCCACATTTTGCCTTATGGCTGTGGCTGTAGCTATGGCTGTGGTTTTTGATGTTGTAGATACAGGTAGGCCATGTAGTTATTTGTGGTTTTAACTATTTAATTATTCATTCCTGAGTATAAGAGACTTCTTTTTGTCTTTAAAGCAGGGTTTTTTTTCTCATGTGTTCCTGACTGCCTTGAAATAATCACTGTCTTCTAATCTCCTTATTCTTAATTTCTCTTGCTTTATCTTACCATTAGACCATTTCTGGAGGGAACTGCTGATATCCCTTCTTCATCCAGGGTCTCATCCAAAAGAGGAGTTGGGATACAAGAAAAATCATCTGGCTATTGAAAAAAAATGAAAGGGCATTTTATTCAGGCATATTCTCCTAAAGGTCATTGTGTATTCAGTTATGTGTTATGTATAATATGTGTACATTCATACATATATGTGGAGCTATAGATACATATGACTTGCCTGTGTGTACCGATCATTATATTTAGCCAGGATGATGATAGACACTTTCCAGGATGATGACAGACACTGGTCTCTGTGGAGACCAGATACTGTCAACTGCCTACCCCTAACTTAGGCACCTATCTTCCTTAGCAGAATACTGACTTTTTAAAGAAACTTTTGTGTTCATCTTTTAAAAATTTGACTTTCCAGCCTTTCTTATAGCTCAGAGATGATCATATTACATTTCTGGACAAGGTGGTAAATAGGATTCTACCACAGCAGATTTCCAGGAAGGGAAGGCCAGAGGGACAGAAGCAGTTGGTACAAGTTCCAGGAACTGCCAGGAATACGGACATGGTGCCTATCATGGCCAAACCAACTTGTAAGCAAAACAATGAAAGAAAAAATAGAAACGCAAAAAGAAGCTGAATCAATGCTAAGAAAAAGAAACATGTACCTTTAGCTTCTTCTCAAAGAGAGAAAAACAAATCTATATTTGTATAACTCGTGATTTATTGGGTTTTCTGTTACATACAGTCAAGTGTATATAAGTGATATAATCACATTTTTAAAAATATGTATGACCACACTTATATAGTCAATTGTAAATCAGTATCACCTTTAACAATTATTTATCAATAATGAAATTGGAAATACATTAGAATGACTGTTTTGCTCAATTAAATGTGTTACTGAAAAAAATTTTGATTCACATCTTCTGAATATTATAAAAATGTATCTGGGCACTGGAATTCTGTTCATGATGAATAAGGCTATAAATCTTGTGTTATGTATCCAGAGTTTGATTTAGTATTTGTGATTTAGTGTATACTGGCTCTACTAAAACAAGGGTTAAATATTCTATTTCTTTATGGTAAGCACTCCATTAAAAATAAAATATTTTGGATATTTAATAAAATCATAAATTTTATTTTGACCCACAGAAATATTCTTTTTTTTTTTTTACCTTCCTTGTCTGTATTATCTAAGTTTCCAGTAAAGATTATGTATTACATTTATAATAAGGAAAAAAACATTTTTGGGAAGGAACAATACTACTAATTAGCATAAGAAAATTGGATCAAGATAGCAGAATAGACACACCACTTTCTCTTTCCCCTGAAAATCATTGAAACTGTCAAGAGAGATACTTTTTTCATAGAATAATTTTAGAAACCACTGAACATTTCCACTAGAAGAGCAGAAATTGTTGAATGTTCCTGGAAGATAAAAAACAAACAAGAATGATTTGATAAGAATAGAGAAAAACCTCAGACTGAAAAAAGGTACAAGAGGAAAATGTGTAGAAGGTAAAATGCTGGTCCAGAAAAAAGCTCCTATAAGAATGAAAATAAAAAAGAGTGCAAAGGCATCTCTCAATTTAGAAAATAATGAACAAAGTAACTGAAGAATGGTTTTCTGAACAAAGAGGCCAGGAGACCTTTCCTCCCTCTAACACTGAGCAATAGGTAGCAGCTAAATGCGATTCTAGGTTAAAATCTAAGAACTGTCCTCTTGGTGACAGAGTGACCACCTGCCTCGGGGATGGTGGTGGTTGGCCTAGCGTGTGTGGTTGTCCTAGACAAAAAGAAAGTTGAATTGCACTTCATTGGGGCCATTGCACTTCTGAAAGGATATGGACAGGACTATAAAAAGGCAAGTTAGATTTGCCTGATATGAAAATTAATTAGGAATCTGCTATTTTGGCATTGATGTCATATTTATGCCTCTTAAAATGAAATGTGACAGCTGATATGGACACGCTTCACCACTCACAGAGACCCAGACTCCTATTCACAAGATAGCTCTGGGGAGAAAACAGGTTTACATAACTACGTAAGGAAAAATACAGTCATTACCTATACTAGTCAATCAATCAATCTATCCTCTGTAAATATGAATCAACAACCAGGGATCAAAATCAATTGAATAGCAACAAAAGACAAAAACAATGACACCAAAAATAAACATTTACCCCTGAAGTAAACAGATAATTTAAGAAAAATAAGAGAATCTTGGAATTTAGGTCTTAATTTAGAACCTTCAGAGTGCTGAGAGGTTATAATAGCCAAGAAACAAGAACAGATGGCTAAAATAATGAGAAAATCAAGGGCAAGGAGAAGCTATGGTAAATTAACAATATAACTGTTAAACTTTTAAAAATAAATGAAAGGCATATTACTAATATAAAATATGACATTGAAGGGATATTCAAGAATGTAGAACAAACATACACACAAAGAAAGCTTGGAATATATAAAAAAAAACATTTAAAAGAAAGAGAAGTTCAATTCAAACAGTGCAAAAATTATCTAACAGTAATTCCAGGAGGAGATAACTGAGAAGGTGAATGAAATAAATACTTGTTTTAAGTGTCAGAAGAAAATATGTGGAACCTGAAGAATGAATGAGCTCTCAGATTACAAGAGCTCACTTAGTAGTGGCCAGAATGAATTTTTCAAAAAGGTGAAACAGGATTTCCAGCCAAGATGGAGGCATCAGTAGACACATTATCTCTCCCTCCACAACAAAGAAGGACTACATCTATGTCAAAAACTATAAAAAAACAATCAGAAGTTCCAGAAACTGAAGGGAAGCCCAACAAAGAGATAAAGAAGAAAAACTCATCCAGACAGGTAGAAGAGGTGAAGCCAGGGTGGAAAGGAAATGATGGGGCACACCCATGGCAGCACCCAGGAGGTGACAACTGTGGGAGCACAGGCAGTAGAACCGGTACCGGTAGTGGCAGTGGCAGTGGTGGTGGCGGCAGTAGCGGCAACAGCAGTGGCAGCAACAGCAGCAATGAAGTGGCTGGAGTCAGCCAGTGGAAAGTGCAGTCACACATTTAAAAAGTCAGGAAGGAAACCTGAGGAACAATCCCAGCCCAGGACCAGACTGGGCAGCTCACAGTTCTGCCAGTGGGGGGAAAGTAAAGCCTCATTGCTTCAATGTGAAAACCAGTGGGGTTTGGGGTGGCAGAGGAGGTGCTGGTACCTCAGCAGAGTCTGTTTGTTTAGTGGAAAAGTGGTGAGTGCTGAGCAGGTGGCACTGTTCCCTCTCAGACCCCTCCCTCACATACAATGGCCCAAGGTGGGGAAACAGGTCGCCCCCATTCTGACCAATACCTAAGGCTCCACCCCTTATAACATAACAGGTGCGAAAGCCCTACTCAAGACACAGAGGCAAGCACAGGAGGCTGTCAAGTTAAGGAGACAGAGAAGTATGGCCCAAAGGAGGGAGCAGATCAAGATTCCAGGGGGAGAACTGAGCAATGAGGAGATAGCCAGCCTAACAGATGCACAGTTCAAAATGCTGGTGACAATGATGCTCATAGACTTGACAGGCACGATTAAGCATGACAGGAAAGAAATGGAGGCTATAATAAATGAAACAAAGGAAAATCCACACAAGACTAGTGGTGCAGCAAAAGAAACCAGGATTCAAATCAATGATTTGGGACATATGGAAGAAACAAACAGTCATCCAGTACAGAAGGCGCAAACAAGATTTTTTTTTAAATGAGGAGAGGCTTAGGAACCTCTGGGATAACTTTAAACGTGCCAGCATCCAAATAATAGGGATGTCAGAAGGAGAAGAGGAAGAAAAAGAAATTGAAAGCCTATGTGAAAAAATAATGAAGGAAAATTTCCCAAATTTGGCAAAGGAAATACATACAAGTTCAGGAACACAGAGAGTCACAAACAAACTAGACCTAAGGAAGACCACGCTAAGGCACATCATAATTAAAATGCCAAGGGTTAAAGATAAGAGAGAATCTTAAAATCAGTAAGAGAAAAGGAGAGAGTTACCTACAAAGGAATGCCTATAAGATTATCAGCTGGTTTCTCAGAGGACACTTTGCAGGCAAGAAGAGACTGGCAAGGACTATTCAATGTGAATACTTGGCAAGGACCTACAACCAAGATTACTCTGTCCAGCAAAACCATCATTTGGAATGGAAGGGCAGATAAAGTGATTCCCAGACAAGGTAAAGCTAAAGGAGTCCATCAGCACCAAGCCATTATTATATGAAATGTTAAAGGGACTTATTTAAGAAAAAGATCAAAACTATGAACATTAAAATAACAAAAAACTCACAACTATCAACAACAGAATTAAAAAAATAAAAACAAAATCCAACTGAGCAAACCAGAATAGGAACAGAATCATAGGTATGGGGATCATTTGGAGGGTTATCAGCTGGGAGAGGGGAGGGGGAGCAATTGGGAGATGGCACAGGGACTAAGAAGCATAATTCGTAGGCTCAAAAGAGACAGGAGGATGTTAAGAATATTACAGGAAAGGGTGAAGCCAAAGAACTTATATGCATGATCCAAGGACATGAACTAAGAACGGGGGTATTGCTAGAGTGTAGGGGGGTAAATGGGCAGAGGGGAGCAAAGAGAAAAGAAATTGAAATAACTGTAACAGCATAACCAATAAAATACACTAAAAAAAAAAAACAAAAAGAAACTGTGGTACATTTACACAATGGAAACTACACAGCAGTAAAAGAGAAGGAACTCCTTCCTTTTGTGACAGCATAGATGGAACTGGAGAGTATTATGCTTAGTAAAATAACCCAGGTGGTGAAAGATAAATACCATATGATCTCACCTAATACAGGAACCTAATGAACAAAACAAACAAGTGAGCAAAATAGAACCAGAGGCATGGAAACAAGCAACGGACAGACAGTGACCAGAGGGGAGGGGAGTGGGGGAAAAGGGGGAAAAGGGGGAAAAGAAAGAGAAAGGGTCTAGTCAAGGAACTAGTATAAATGACCCATGGACATGGACAACGATGTGGGGATTGACTGTGGGAGTGGCAGGCAGTCTGGATGGAGGGGGTCAAAGTGTGAAAATTGGGACAACTGTAATAGCACAAGCAATTAAAAAAGAACTATTTTTACTATTGCCTTCAGATTAAAAATTACATTAAAAAAAGGTGAAACAGATAAAATTTTCAAGGTTCCAATGATAAAAAGAAAATTTAAAAAGCTTCCACATCTGCATATAAAGAAATGAGATTGATATAGGCATTGCTGCAATAGTGCATGAAAGAAGATAATGGACAAATACCTTCAAAATTCTGAAGGAAAATGATTTTGAGCATGGGCTTCTATGTGCAAAGAATTAAGAGAAAAACTAGTACAATCTACACATCTATCTCTCAAATCATTGAGTTTATATCTCCACTAGGTAAGTTTGCTGGGTCAAATTCATATGTCTAAGATTGATGCAAAATTACTTTATGAAAATTATGATGTGAGTGGAAAATTTCAGGTAATTATTCTATTAAAGTAGATAAATGATGACAAAGGAAGAAGTAAAGAGTAGTAGGAAATATGGGAGGGAGACAAGAGAGACAAAAAGGTGGAAAAGGAGAAGGAGGAAGAGGAGGAGAAGGAGGAAGAGGAGGAGAAGGAGAAGCACATTCACAAAGAGACAGACCAGGACAGATACTTGGAGGAAAAGAAGGAGGGAGGGAGGAACTGTCAAATTCATATAGAAAACTAAAAATTTTAGATACATTCCTAAAAAACTTTCACATCTCTTTACTTGGAGAAACAGACCCTGATTTTTTTTTTTTTTTTTTTTTTTGGATAAAAAATAAAATCTGTGAAGATGATTATTAGGCCTTATATATTGTAAATGTACAATATTTTTAAAAATACTGCTTTTTAAATATTAACAAAGGACAAACTGAGTTTTTAAGTAGCGTATGCAATGCCAGGCTCTCACTGATTTTCAGACGTCCCATTTGCTCAGACAGCACAGACCTCTACTCCTTGTTACCTACAACCATTCTCCCTGTCTCATTCCCATCCTCCATTCATTTTAGAACTGGGCTTCAACAGCAAGATTGGAAGGGGAGAACAGGAAGACAACAGGAGGAAGAGACACCCCCCTCCCTCCCTGGGCTGCCTCTACCTCCACAAAGGCACTGTCTTAAGCCCTTTCTCTGCCTTTGCTGGAGTCGAACACCGAACTGTTTATGGCACCTGTGCATTATGGGAAAGTAAAAGGCTCTTCATTTCTTTTTATACTTAAAGCCCCAATGGGTAAGTGTCCACTTCATGTTTCCCTTCAGGAATCTAAGTAAAAGAAGGGAGGGGAGCACAACAAGATCTCTTTCTCTCCCTGTTTCTTTGTTACCAGATGGCCAAAGTTTTAGGAACCTAAAGAGGCTACTTATGCATTTTGTTGAGTAACTGGAGGATAAAGGAGAAACCAATAAACCCTTTCCTATTTCATAGTTTGTTAGCAAAGAGCAACAACCTTTGTCTAAACTAGCTGGAAACAGAAGTGAGAAAGAAAGCATATAGCCCAAGTTGTCAGGACTCACTCAAGATAATCTGGAAGATAACTGAAAAATGACCCAGGGAATTTAAACCAGTAGGGTAAGCCTTTTCCTTGGTAGACATCTTGGCCAGGAACCTATGGCTGGAGCCCTTGTCTGAAGTTGGTGGGCATCACTTTTATTTATTTAATTACAGCTGTAGAACATCTCACTATCTAGAAGGACATAGGTTTCAAGTAGTCTGAAAGTTCAAACAGCACAGAACTCTAAACACACTTACCTCAAGGTGTGTCATTATATACAGAATATTCTAGAAGTGTGCTATTCAATTCATTAGCTACAGGCCACATGTAACTATTTAGATTTAAATCAATTAAGATTAAATAAAATTTAAAAATTCAGTTCCTTATTCACACCAGCCATATTTCAAATGCTAGTGTCACATGTGACTGGGGTTACCGTACTGAACAGCACAGAAACACATTTCTATCACTAGCAAGTTCTAGAGGATAGTGCAATATTAGCACAAATGCAGAGGTTAAGTATATGTGAGCTGCTCTGGCAACTACTCAATGTGATTAATATATCTAGGAGAAGAAATGACTTACAGACAACCTAAAGGAACTCAAATAGGAAACTGCCTTCAACTATGCTTGCTACCCAATACCCTTGAAATTTTCATTTATGTCATTATTGTTATTATAATTAAACAGGTGAAAACCCTAAATCAGAGTGATTAACTAATTTGCCTCAGGCAACCTTATTTGTAACTGCAGCAGAATATCAACTTCCCTTTTACCTATATACTAATCACCCCCAAAGTTCCAAGAATCCTATCTGCATATAGGACCTTTTACAGAAAATGAATAAGCTGTAAGGTACAGCTGCACAGTGAAACAAACATTGAAATAGGACAACATGATGAACAGCCTCAGAAATAAAATCAAGGCCATGGAACTGCACAGGGTAAGCTGAGCTTTCAATCAGCCCTTCCTTATAAAACATGTGACGTTTCCCTCATGCTTTTTATAAATCATTCTCTCGCCTACTTAATTAATGCTTCTATCTTGCAATTTTTTACCTTCTTAATTTATTTGACCATAAAGGCTACCCTATGCACTCTCCCACCCCTGCCCTCATTTAAAACAAACCACCGAGACTTGCTTGTAATAGTGGGGCCACTGTCCCGGGACTCCTGCACCTGTTTCCATTTAGCAGTTAGATTTAAGTAAAGGCTCTGGGTATCCCATCCATAAAGACTTGCTCCACTGCCAAAAGGTTATTCTACAGCTTCAACAAAAAAGGGTATAAGTTTAGTGTGGAGGGAGATTGCTGAATGGGAGATAAAGAATGGTAGCTTAAGTTTCAAATCTGTAAAATTTTGGACTGTGCTGTCTGCTTAGTTTTCTTTAAAACCTAGCAAGTAAATGGTCTTTTCTGATACTTTTTCCATGTTCTCCTCCTTCCCATACTCCCAACCAACCAAAGCAAACCGTTTGAGCTGCATTTATTACTTACAGGAGAAGCACTGACTCCAAAGATGTCTCTGACATCCCTGACAGATTGCTTGTTCTTTTTTCTCATAGTTTGGGTGTAAGTATTATATCTCTTTTTCACTGCAGCTGCTTGGGTTCGAGTCAATGTGGAGAGCAAAGCTTTGCCATCCTCCTCTTCATCACCCGAGATCAAGGTTGATAAACCCACATCTTGCAACCACTCTGCTTCAAGTTCTCCTTCTGTAAAATGGCATGACCAAGAGAAGGTTAGAACATTCTCTGTGTGATTGGATGACATGTATATCTGTAAGTCTTGCATATCAGTGAATAAGAAATATTGGTAAGTAATATATTAAGACAGTCCTTTTTTTCCAAATTATGGAAAAGGCCTATAATAATGAATAAAAAGTCTGTATTTTTTTTTAAGTAAGTCAGAATTTAAAGCATTTTCTAGTACAGTATGGTTAATTGGCAGATTGGATAAGGCACTTTTCCTTGTCAGACAGTTAAATACAAGCCATATCTGGACTATCAATTAAAAAAAGGATAAAATATGAATATTTAAACTAAAACCATAATAAAAAAGAGGGGTTTTATAGCACACAAAATACTCTTTGAGTCACTCAAAGACAGATTCAAATCCTAATACTGCCATTTAATAAATGAAAGACTTAGGACAGTTTTAAGATATCTCTTGGGCTCAGTGTCCTCTTGGCAAAATTGAGGTAATAATAACAAAATTATTAGGTGGCTATGAGGATTGTTGTATCAACATAGTTATACAGAGTATATATGTTCAATAGCTATATGTTCTCTTACTTTTCTCCTTATTCTAAACAGTAGGTAATCTTTCTATTTTTCAGAAGGCAATTTAAAAATATAAAAATTTTTCATAATAAGAATCAATTGCTGTTGTAAATTAGTACAGAAATAATAAATAATTCTGAATAACAACATTTTATAACAGAAAATCCACTGCACGTACCATTTTAAGAACTATGCTAAACAAACATTCCTGAATGGGGTTTGTCTGAAGAGCAGATTAGACTGATTTGTAAATAGCTTCTTCAAAATATCAGTCTAGGAATCTTGGGCCATGCTTACATTATTGCATCACTGGTATGTGAACAAAGCCTTCTAATGTGCTTCAGAACTCCAGTTTCTCACCTAGGCAAATTGTTTATTTACTTTCTTATTTTTATTGTTCATTTGCTTTATAAACTGTCCCCTTAACAGAAATGCAAAGGTGAATTTAAATTGTGCTATCCTGTACTAATCCACCATATTAGTAAGTGTGTTGGGGAACCATATTAAAAAGGGAATAAATCTTCCAGGAAAGGTAGAGTAGCTTGTGTATAACAATTTTGACCTGTAAACTTAGTACATAAAAATGACGATTTGAAGGCAATGGAGAGGAACCAAGTACAGGCAGGAACTGAAAAACAATTAAATTTTGAGAAAAGAAAACGCACTGGGTGAGATTCACATTTATACAACTTTAAAACTTGAGGTCATTTTCCAATTCCTACATTGCTGGGTGGATAGAACTCAAACAGAAAACCAATTTTACTCGGAACATAGAGTATGGGATAATCAGAACAGTTGGAAAGTGAGAGACATATCCCTGTTAAGAGAGAGCCACATAGGAAAGAACTTCAAAATCTGTGCATAAACTCTGACCAAATTCTTGACTAAACCTTAAACTAAAAAGGTACATGAGAGACACCAAGCATTCTATTGAAAAACATCAGCTGGCAGGCTAAACAAATGACCAAGATTACAGATGCTGTGTAGAGCAGGGAAGACAGACTTGGGCGTATGAGTCTAGTCAAATTAACTGTTAGAGCTAAAATTAACTCGGTTAGAGGTAGATAATGGAATACATAGTCTCTAAAACTGAATCAAATTGATAGGCACAGCATCCCTAAGAAGCAATAGGTAAGGAATCAATTTGGATTATTTGATAGCCCGCCTTTAGGTCATGTCTCCTTAAATTGAAGTACCTTGAGCAAGTCCAGTACAATAGATATAAACCAATGGGAACAGGGAGATAATATGCTGAATTCTACTACATTCATTTGTTAACCTGCTAATGAGATGAGTTCTACATGCTGACAGAACAAGAGAGAGCATACGGAGACAGTAAGTCAGCACACAGGGAAAGAAATCTAGCACCTTACCATCCACAGGCTTGACCTCGGCTGGTGTCTGCTCTTCTTGCCCTCCCATGCTGTTCTCTTTAATACTTTCTATTTTCTGCCAGAAATCCTCCTTGGAGGCGCTGTCTATGGAGGCTTGTGAGTTAGAGCGGCTGAACGCAGAAGAATGTAGGGACTCATTGGAGAGCATCCTGTTAATTCTTTGGCAGCGAGGAATATATTTTCTGAGGAAAGAATAATATCTGCGAATTAAAACCAGTATCTTCTATGTCATAAACCACGTAATTCAACTTAGGTTTAAAATCACTGGAGAAACGGAGTTAGTGTGGTAGAGAGTGGTTTGAGGGAATAATCTCTATTCAGTGGTGCCTCTCCTCCCCCCTTTTTTTCCTCTCTATAATTCATAATGGTTCTGTGACCATTTAGGACTTAACAACAAAAGTACTTTCATAGTTTTCACATACTTATAAAGTAGGAAGTTATTCCTATTAGTTCAAAACATAGATAGTCTGTCACTGTAAAGTATCTAAGATGACGACAGAGAAAGGTGTAAGAAGTTGGCTGCTCACATCCATTAGGATTGCCACCCCCACCCCCCAACCGAAAAATAAAAAGGAAAGAGAAGGAAACAACAATGTTGATGAGAATGTGGAGAAATGAATCCTGGCACACTGTTGGTAGGAATGTAAAATGTTACAGCTATGGTAAGCAGGATCTCAAAGAGATTTTTGTATATCCATGTTCATAGAAGCATTACTCACAAAAGCCACAAGGTAGAAACAACCCAAATATCTGTTAACAAATTAATAGACAAACAAAATATGGTACATAATACATATAATAAAATATACTCAGCCTTAAAAAGGAAAGAAATCCTGATACTTGCTACCAACCTGGCTGGTTTGGCTCAGTGGATTGAGCGTCGGCCTGCGAGCTAAGTGTCGCTGGTTCGATCTTCCAGTCAGGGCACATCAGAGAAGGAAAACTCTGATTCCAAAAAACCTCCGCTGCCTTGCGGCATACCTCTTCAGGGGAAAGGCTAAGGGAGTAAACCCCGACAGAAAATCCGGAGCCGGAGTCCCTAAGGCGGTTTGACGTTGTAGTCAACACCGGCAACTCCTGCGGCGCACCTGAAGCCAAGCTGTATTGACTCCGTCTTTCCCTTGGATCCTTCAGCTGCGAAGAGAGGGGGGGTCTGCTGCATGGGCAACAGCAGACCCTCCATATCACCCTGCCCAGGCTCTGTAGCTTCAGCTCCACTGGAGAGGACACTCCAGCGTCATCGCAAGATGTCGATTCAACACGGGAGGAGACAGATACCGTGTCACTCCCGAGTTGGACTGTACAGCCATTCTTGGCGGTGCAGATAGACTCTTAAGAAGCTACACCATCGTCTCTCGAGACGGACGGCTGCCGACGACGACGATGGATGAAATTTAAAGATACTACACTAAGTGAAGTAAACCAGATACAATAAAACAAATACTGTATGATTCCACTTATATGAGCTGCCTAGAGTAGTCAAATTCATGGAGACAGAAAGTTGAATCACAGTTTCCAGGGGCTTGGGAGAGAAGGAAATGAGTAGTTTAATAAGTAGCAAGGTTTATTTTCTCAACATGAAATGAATTCTGGAGCTGGGTGGTGCAGATGGTTGTGCAACAATGTGAATGTACTTAATATAGCCTCAATAGTTAATATATGCTTTGAAAATGGTTAAGAGGGCCCAGAATGGTGTGGTTCAGTGGGTGGAGTGCTGGCCTGCAAACCAAAAGGTCACTGGTTTGATTCCCAGTCAGGGCACATGTCTGGGTTGCAGGCCAGGCAACCAGTCAATGCTTCTCTCACACACTGATGTTTCTCTCCCTCTCTTTCTCCTTCCCTTACTGTCTCTCTAAAAATAAATAAAATCTTTTAAAAAATCAAAACACTTCAGGAAAATATGAAACATCTATTTTTATATGTTGTGCTGTGATAAAAATAATTTTAGGCTGCTTTGTTTGATAATTAGGTAATAAGCGTTTTTCACTAAATTCTTTATAGTTTTACAAAACACATTCTGACCGGTGGAATATAGATGAAATCAACACAGATATCAAGACAGTATTGCTTTCTTTATTATTTTTAGGCTTTTAAGCCCTTTCCCTTTTGCAACAAGACCAATACTGAAAACCACTAACAAATTCCTAGAGTTCTAGCCTATGCATACCTACTTCTTATAAAACTGTAATCAATCACCACTGTTAATACAGCGGACTGCCCTCCATGTACCATATTCAGAAAAAGCTTATAGATGCCCCAAACTTTCTCTAGTTCTAGATTTTTTAGGTTTATATTTTTTAAAACATTAATATGCTTGACTTGAATAAATATACATTTTAACTGAATAAATGGAATAAGTTTTTAAAAATTATAATATAGTGTATTAATAAATGTAAAAGTTTAAATAATATAGAATTGTATAAAGCAGAAATTCTCCTCCCATTTGTATCACATCAACACTACTCTGTAAGCTGCTTTCTCTCCCCTACTCAAAAAAATGTCACAGACATCTTTTCCATGCCAATACAAATATATCATCTTAATGGCTGCAATGGAGTAGCATAATTTGTCTTAGAAATTAAACAAAATGCAGATATACTGAAGCACTAAAAATGTTTGAAGAAGTGATAAGTTTAGGAAATAAGTGAATCTTAGGAGATGAGGAACATATATGTTTAGGGCTAATAATGATCATTTTAGTTACAGTATACAGTTTCTTGCTTGTGCAAAGGGTATATTGATGAATCTCAGGGAACATATCATCATAAAACTGCTGAGGGTAGGAGGATCAGATAAGAAATACAGATCATGAGCACCTGAATAAAACACTGGTTTCATCTGAGATAATCCGCCTAAGGAATGTTCTAATTGCAATGATCAACTATTCATTTTCGGCAAAATAGACAGCATTTTTGGGACAGGCACATTTGGAAGAGTTCTCATATTTTTAATTAGATATCCAAATATTTTCCCCTTCATCACGGGGTGGAGCAGGGAGATCATGACCTTCCATTCGTAAAGCATCACATAACTGTGATCCTCAGGCTCATCCAGCACTTTGATGAGCCTTAATCTGTAGCTGCATACCTCACCATATTAGGGGAAATAGAGCTTAAGCTTCACCAGCTGTTTTTGTTTGTTTGTTTGTTTTTAATTGCAAAACAAGACCAGGAAAACATTACATGAAAAACAGAATGCAACTGTATTACATAGCAACTTACACAGGGAAAAAACCATTAGGTTTAATATTGGATTTTAAGCTCATGGTAATCATCATAGATTCAAAGTGGCATTTAAAAAAACATTTTATTATTGCATTTTCCTCAATTACTTTTTAAGGAATAACTTGTAGTGTACTTAATGATTATTAGATATCTATAATTTATTACCGTCTACCTTGAATTAGTTATTTTAGAATTTCACAATGTAAATACAAGAGTATAATTCTCTTTTTCCTTTATATTATTATTATCATAATGTTGCTTCTTCATATGTCTACATGCCACAATAGTTATCATTTTTGTTTCTTTAAAAAATTTAAAAATCGACTGCCGCTGCTGCTGCCGCTGCTGCTGCCACCACCACACCCTGTCCTTTCCACCTCGACTCCACCCCTCCTACCTGTCTGGGAGGGAACACTGGCAGTTGCTGGGTAATTTGAAGACTACTGTGGAGGGTTTAGTGTCAGCCAACAACCCCAAAGTCTGGTCCAAGTATGGTGGCCTGGAACGGCTTTGCAGGGACATGCAGAGCATTCTCTATCAAGGGCTCATCCATGACCAGGTTTGTTGCCGCCAGACTGATTACTGGCAATTTGTGAAAGATATCTGCTGGCTTAGTCCCCACTCGGCCCTTCATGTGGAGAAGTTCATCAACTTGCACGAGAATGGCCAGAGCAGCACTGATAGTGTGAGTGAGCGTGCCATTGCAGAGCTGTGGCTGCAGCATAGCTTGCAGTGCCACTGCCTCTCAGCTCAGCTCCGACCTCTGCTTCGGCATAAACAGTATATCAGAAAATTCTACACAGATACTGCTTTCCTGCTAAGTGATGCCCATGTCACGGCCATGCTCCAATGCCTAGAAGCAGTGGAACGGAACAATCCCTGCCTCCTGGCCCAGATAGATGCATCTATGTTTGCCAGAAAGCATGAGAGCCCACTGCTGGTGACAAAGAGCCAGAGCCTGACAACTCTGCCTGGTTCCACATGCACCCCTCCAACCAGCTACGCTCAGCATTTCTACTTTGGGTCCTTCTCTAGCCTCCACCAATCTGTACCCAACCATGGCCCAGAAAAAATATCTACTTCCTTCTCTCTCTCTGGCCCTCTCTGGAAACCTCAAGAAAGCAGAGGACACGTCTCCCCAGCAGAAGATCAAACCATCCACGCCCCTCTGCTTCCAGTGTCTGCATTAGCCTGGGATTCCCCCTCCACACCAAATGAGATGAGTTCCAGCACTCTGACCAGCCCCATTGAATCATCCTGGGTCAGCAGCCAGAATGATTCCCCAAGTGATGTCAGTGAGGGACCTGAATACTTGGCCATTGGCAACCCGGACTCTCGAGACCAGACTGCCAGTTGTCAGAGTCACAGCAGCAATGCTGAGAGCAGCAGCTCCAATTTGTTCTCCAGCAGTTCCCAGAAGCCAGATTCTGCTGCTTCTTACCAGGTATTTCCATCAGACCTGACACATGGGTCCTTAAGTGAAGCTTCTAGTACCTCTGTTCAGGGAATGGACAGTGAAACCCGGTTATCCATGGCCTACTTCACTTGGACAAGGTTGGGTTTTAGCTGCATCTCAAGTATCATTTCCAGTTTTGTTTTGTTTTAGTTCTGGAGCTTCTGAGCCAAGCTTATCTCAACCAACTCACTTCTCCTCTGCTGCTGAAACAGGAGGATGGAGTTTTCTCTCTCTCACTCCTGAAATAGGGTCAGACAGTGCCCTAAGAAGAAGCAGCAGAGAATGGAACTACATTATGGACATTCTGTCCAGCTTACTTAGGTATTTTTGAGGCCATAAAGACAGAATTATTACGGAATCCACAGAGACCTCAAAGAGGTTTGAAGTATTCTAGGCATAGATGATGTGGCATCTGAGTTTCTTTATCTACCCTGGTGCACTTGAAGCAAAGAACAGAACGAATACTTAGGCCAGGCCCGTTTACAGCCTCACACCAAGAATAATTGAGGCTACAACTCTGTTGCTTAAGGAGAATATATTCAGAAGAGCTATTGGTCTCCTCTTAGGTGATAAGGTCCCTATCTCTGGTTCAGGTATGATGCCATCCTAAACTGAGGACAGAAACCCATCCACCATTGTATTTGTGGGTCTCTTGCTACTGTGTCCTCTGTTAGGTGGTCATTGTGATTCTGAGTAAAAGGACAGCCCAACTCCATTCTCTTTCCCTTTCCTGTAACAGAGCTGGGACCCTCCCTGATGGCTGATCTCTTGCCTTAGTTTTTTGTCAAAGTTAGAGAAAAAGCTTCCTGTTATTAGTGGTGTTAGAGAACTTGACAGTTTATGGATGTGAGTGTGAATGTTCCTGTAGCCTTTATGCCAAGTATGCACTGAACTCTTTAGTCTGGTGACAAACTATATGTTCATTCATTCTTTTCATATTACTAATTTTAACACACACACACTTTTCCTTTTTTTAATATGTGTTTTGATGGGAAAAGTTTTTGATGGGACCATGTACATGTTTGTGGTGTTCTTGTAAGTTGCTGTAGCTCCTGACATGTGTGTAAAACACTGACCTATATGTAAAAAAAAAAAAGTTAATAATCTTTTTTAAAAAATAAGTAAACAGTTTTTATCCTTTCTTGTGCCCTTTATTCTTTCCTACACATAGGTGTATCTATAACACATCATTCCTCTTCAGCTTTGAGAACTTCCCCATAGCATTTTTCGCTTTTCTTACTATTTCTTGTACTGTGGATCTGCTGGCACCAAATTTTGTCAGGTTTCTTTCTGAATATGTCTTCAATTCGTTTTCAGTTTTAATGAATATGTTCACTGGGCACACTAAATTAGGGCGACAGTTTTTATTTGTTTGTTTGTTTGTTTTTGGTTGTTTTAATAATCCTTTTAAAGATGTCATTCCATTGTCTTCTGGACTATTGATACTGATAAGATGAGAAGTCAGTTACAATTCATATTGATGTTCTTCTAAATCTAATGCTTTTTTTCTAGCTACTATTAACACATTTTCTCTTTATCTTTGCTTTTAGCAGTTTAAGTTTGATGCGCCTAGATTGTGGTTTTCTTTGTATTTATTCTGCTTTAGGTCTAACTGAGCTTCTAGAATCTGTCATCGTCTTTGGTATATTCTTATCTATTTTCTCTTCAGATATTTCTTGCATCCCACTCTCTGTCTCCTTTTCCTCTGGAACTGCAGAAACCTGACTGTCAGGCCATCTGATACTGTCCTAAATATCCTTCACAATCTACTTTGCCTTTTTTCCCACTCATTTTCTATGATTCAGTTTAGAGATTTTCTATTGCCCTGTCTCCTAACTCACTTTTGCTTTCTTCTACGTGTCCAGTCTGCTAAGTCCACCCAATGAAGGATTCAATTTTGATCTTGTGTTTTTTTCACATCAAGAATGTCCAATCAGTTCTTTTTAGAGACTCTATTTCTATGTTGACATTATTCATTTTTTATACATTTCCCCTAACTTCCTTAACATATTTATTATTATTTGAAAGTTATTGTCTCTTAATGTCAACATCTGTGTGTCATCAGTGTGTCTGCTTATACTGAAATATAGTCAATTGTTGTTAATGGGTCACAGTTTTCTTTTCATCTAAAAATCTCCTAACTTTTTGTTGTATGGCAGACATTGTTTTTAAAAGAACTGTAGAATGCTGGAGTAAATAATGATTTCCTTCAGAAGGGAAAGCCTTTTCCTCTGTCTGAGAGTTCAAGTGAGGCACAGATCCCTTCAACCTAATTAAGAATTGAGCTGGGTCTGGGCTGGGTGTCAATTTTAATAAGTTCTAGGTCACCTTCAGTTTCAAATGCTTCAATGGGGAGATCTGTCCTGTCTGCATTATAGGTCCTTCCCTCTAGGAGGTCTTTGGGATAAACACCGTGGCACTACAGAAATCTCTCTCTGCTTAGACCTCAGTCCCCAGCCTACAGTGTTGCTGTGCTCTAAGCAAAAATTCCAACGGGGAAAACTATCAGGTGTGGAGAACTAGCTCTGCTTCTGGCACTTTCTATAAATTCCAGTGTGTTGAGCCAGCGCAGGCAGCCATTAGCAGCTCCACTGGTGCCTCCTCACTCCAGAAGAGTTCTTCTACCCATGCAGGTGTGATCCTCCGCCCAACAGTGTACATACTCGGGAGCCATTCATTCCCATGGAGGGCAAACATCGCTATGCCCTTGCTCACCTAGGAAGAGCTCTTCCCTCACTGGAACTGAGCTCCTGTAGACTTCTCTGGTCCACTGCTCTCCATTAAAGCATTTTGTTTTTTTAAAACACACATGATTTTAACATTAATCTTTTCTTCTTCACTTAATAGAGTGGGAAAGATAGCCTGCCACAACCAACTCTATGACCTAACTAGAAGTGAAACTCCCACAGAACACTAAAAACATTTTGTTAATACTCCCATGAAACACTAAAAATTGTTATTTTTAACATATTTTTTGCATACACACCACTTTGCATACACTAACTACAAATTCAATTTTCTGAGTCGTTTCCAAATAATACTTTTAAAAGACATACTTCTTGCTAAGAAATCCTCTATGGGCCTTTGCTATCCTTATCATATAGAGAATTTCACATATAACAAGTTAATACCATACACATTACATCATTTGATATTTACATTAACACCACAAAATAGTCAAAGGTAGTATTATACATCTCATTATATTAATACAATGAAAGAAACAGTTGTCTAGACTGAAGTAGGGACACATAACTTCCCATTGCAACTACCATAAAATGCAAAGCCTTTTCTATGATTTCATGGCCTAGCATGATCTGTCCTAGAACTTCTCCAAACTTACCTTATATCACTCTCTCTGGCATTAGAACTAGGCATGCTAGTTTCTCTTGCTGTTTTTTATTCTGCCTGAAACATTCTCCTGAAACTTCCATGGCCTGAAACTTCACTCAGCTCCCGGCCTAAATGTCACCTCCTCGGGAAATACTTTCCTGGCCACGCTAACATGGTATTCCTCCAATTATCCACCATCTCAACTTTCTGCATTTCCTTCCTCTCATTCTTCAACAATATACAATTAATTTATTCACATTTCAATTTTTGGAACTAATTTCCCCACCAGAATATAGAGGAACCATGTCTGTCTTATTTACACAGTACCTGGCAAATAGTAGCAACTCAGATATATTTTGCTGAATGAATGCCTAGTGTGGACCATGAGAAAGAATATGCATACTAAGAAGGTCTCCAGGTGGCTAACTGAGCTTAAATTTTTAAAACAGAGCCTAGCAGCCATTTCTACACAGCAGCCTCTTAGGCAAATTGCACTTCAGGGAGAAGCCTGCACTGAACTACCTGCTTCTGCACTGCCTGACTGCACTGTGTTCCTGCCATCAGAGCCAGCAGCCCTTACAAAGGAGTTCCTGGAATCCTAAACGGAGACTTTTCCCATTCAGTCAGAGCTGAGCAACTATATCCCCGTCAGGTTCTTTACCCATCAGAGCAGCTCCATTCTGACTAATCAGGACAATATCTCATTTGCATGAGGAAAGACCCATTAGGGACTAGGGGCACAGATTTATGTCTATATAAGTCAGCTTCCCTCTGGTTCTGAGAGCCCACTTTCCCTTTCCACCAAAGATTTCAGACTTTATTTCCATGGCTGAGCTGAAACACCAAAGATGTCTCACTGGAGCAGAGCAGGGCAGACAGGCACAGGGCAGAGTAGACCAGTGAGGAGCAGAGCAGAGCTGTCTAGCCAGAGAGGGGCCGGGCCTCAGGGCCAGGTAACAGCAGAGGGGTTTTCACAGCCCTGCTGTATCACAGTTGGGCTGTCCCACATCCTTTTTGTTTTCACAGCCATTACTTGGTTACAATTGAGCTGTTTGAACTGAATAGTTTCCTTCTTCACCACAACCCAAAACGGGGATTCCTAGGTGTTGAATTGATGTCAATAACCTTAGGTTGACACTAGTGAGAGAAGAGCCAGGATGTGAATTCAAACCTTTTCCATGTCAATCAAATGCCCTCCCTACAGTAACCTTTCTTAATTTTAAAAGTCCCCTCAGGTTTTTGTATAGCTGCATATAGCTACAAATATTCTTATACCAGAAAAGGAATATAATATAGGAATTTAGAGGAAAATCTCTGAAGTCAGCTGGTCTAGGCTTAAATGTAGGCTCTGCCACTTTCAATATCCATGACTTTGAACAAGCTACTGAAACTCTGTGCCTCCATTTCCTAATTTATAGAATAGGAATGTTACCAAGCTGAAGGTGTTCTATTCAAGAATGAGACGTTATTGTTGCAAGGTAGTTTTCATTTACTTGAAGAAAGTAAAGGAGACATATTTAAAGCTCTGCCTCCCCATAGGGAGGCTTAGCCATTGCTTATATGCATATTTAGTCAATTATATATTGATTTATTTTTTGCAGTTGACTATACTTTATTTGGTTGAGTTCCTGTCAAGCTCATCCTGTTTACATCTGCATCTACAAAATACTGTGCTACATTTTAACGTTTAGCAAGAATAGCATTTAGTAATAACATTTAGAAGTGGTCAGACCTTGAGACCTTGTCCTATCTAACAGAAATATCAATCATATACATTTCATGGAGCTGTTATAAGGATTGAGTTAATATATGTAAAAATGCAGTAAGCCCATGTTTTAAGTGATTACTATAATTTAACTAATTTGCTAGTATGCTCATAGTTATATTTAGGAGCAGGCTGTAACAGGTGCTGGAATATCACAGAGAGACTAAACTATCTCTAGAAATAAAACTATATCAATCAGAATTCCTCTCTGCCCCAATGACGTTCTTCAGGCTGTTTCCCAACTCCCTTAGGCTAAATGTGGACATGTGACACAATTCTGGCGAAAGTCACACAAGGTGTCACACATGGTTTTAGTAAAATCTTTTTCCCCCTGTTACAGGTGCTATTCTCTTCTCTTCTCCCTTCTCCCTTCTCCCTTATTAAAACATGGACAGAATGACTGGTGCTTCAGCAGCCATCTTGCAACCATGAGAAAAAAGCCAAGAAAATTATAGTTGCCAGCTTTGAGTCTCAGAAATAATGTCAAATGCTACCTATCTCTGGACTTCAAGAAATGTGAGAAAAATGAACTCTTGTTTTTGTAACTAATTTTTGTTGTTGCTATTGTTGCTTGCAACCAAAATCATTTTTAACTGATATAATTAGAAAAAATACTTTAATTGGTCATTTGGAATAGCATGAGATAAGACACCCTCTTCAATCCACTAAAAGGAATATTCAAGTAAGTATAAACAGTCAATAACCTGCTTCCTAAAGGAAAGTGAGGTCTAATGTAACGATTTTCAGTTTTATAGACTGCCAAAGTAGGAGCCTAACCCCATGTCTTGGTCTAGTCTTGATCCCTATGCTACAGAGTTAAACTTCATGCTTAAGACATCTCTGCCTAAATATACAAAAATCATATTCACATTGCTCTCCAGTCCAACATATTTCAAGAGTTGTATGAAGAATATGCGTAAAATCAAAGGTTTCCTCTTTCCTTTCTGAAAGAAGAGAAGGACTTCATTCTTTATTGTCAGTGTCTTTGAACGATGTTGGTGCCAGCACAGTGTGGCCATCTAAAGGAATGGTCTTGGGTATTGACCACAGTGGGACTTTATAGCAGGGCTCTTGCAAGACTAGTGACTTTCTCTCTGGGAAAGGGCCCGGGGAAAGTACAGTAATGCAGCTGTTTGCCCTCTTCCCTTCATCAGAAGGCCATTCAGATAAAGTAAGAGGACAAATCCCTTGTTTTTATGTTCTGGCTTCTCAGTAATCTTGGATTCTAACATGCATATAAACAAGCTCAACTTGCATGTCTTGCAAAAAGCACTTGAAAGGCAATGGTGATAAAAGGAAGCTATAGTTTCAGAGTAATAGAAGCCAGAACAGAGAGAAGGTTCCCACTTTCTTTCTCAGGCTCTCTGACTCTGTCTTTCAATATCCTTCTGGCATCCTCTCATTCTCATCCTGCCACCCCAGTTTTCTGTTCCTTTCCTGGCCTGCCTCACCCCTCTTAGGGATCAAGGAGAAAGCTGATGAAGCTATTCCATCACAAGGTAAACAGGTGTGCCTGACCCTCTCTGTTGGCAGTAAAGGATACAGAAAAAATGTGTTTGTAGATTAGGGGGAAGCTTAAAACAGCAAACAAATCTCAGTCACTCAATGAAAAATATACTAAATGGTTTTGAAAGCTGGAATTTTTTTTAACCAACTGAAGTTCACATCAGCAAATAAAGTCTTATGCACTACGTGTCACTTCTGAGTACAAGCACTGTGCTAGAAATAAGAAAAGTTGCAATGGAGAAAAGAACAACTTCAAACCACTATATACCCAACCAGAGATTTACACAAGAGGAAGCTCAAATGGGGCACAAGCTCTTTTGCAAAAGAGAATGACAATCTTTTCCTGGGAGTCGGGGTAAGACAGCATGTTTTCCTGGACTTCTAGCTACGAAAGTAAAGCAATTCCACGTGCTTGACTCAAAGCAATCTATGCTATGTTCTGTCTACTAATTACCGAAGAAAAGGTGATTAAATAGAATCAGTTTATATAGTTACTACATAAGAAGTTACATAATTTGTATGTAACAAAATCAAAATACAATGTTTCTTAAATTCTCCCTACACTGGCTGAAGGGAGTGGGAAATGTAGAATGAATGCTAATAGGTATGGAGTTTCTTTTTGGTGATGAGTATGTTTTGGAATTAGTGGTGATAGTATCACAACTCTTTGCATATACTAAAAACCACTGAATTGTATACTTTAAAAGGGTGAACTTTATATCATGTGAATTATATCTCAACAAAAATACTGTATCAAAAAAATTATCTTTTTTTTATTTTTAAAAATGATTTTGATAATTAAAAGTGCTTTGATACTGACAACACCAAGAAGTGGTAAGGATGTAGAGCTATTAGAATTCTCAGTCATTGCTGGCAGGAATGCAAAATGGTACAGCTACTTTTGGAGAGCTTGGCAGCTTCATACAAAACTAAACATACCCTTACCATACAATTCAACAGTCACTCCCTTGGTATTTACCCAAGTATGTGAAAACTTAGGTCCACAAAAAACAAACAAACAAACAAACAAAACCCTGCACATAATGTTTAAAGCAACTTTATTCATAATTGTCAAGACTTGGAAGCAAACTAGGATGTTCTTCAGTAGGTAAATGGATAAACTATGGTATATCCCAACAATGGAATATTATTCAGAGCTAAAAAGAAATCAGCTATCAATCCATGGCAAGACATGGAGGAAACTTAAACTCATACTACTGAGTGAAAGAAGCCAATCTAAGGTTACATACTGTATGATTCCAACTATATGACTTTCTGGAAAAGGCAAAATTATGGAGACAGTAAAAGATCAATGGTTGCCAGGGGCTGGGAGGAGTGGTAGTAGAGGTGAGGGAGGGGTGAACAGGTGGAGTTTAGAAGGATTTTAGGGCAGTAAAAGTGCTAACATAGGTAGCTAGTTAGTATTATTAAAGAAAGGAAGCAAAGGGAATCAGATACTAAGCCTAATTTACTAAGGAGTTCAACTGGACATTAAACCTGCTTAACTAGGAAGTTGCAACATTCACAGGCTCCCCAGGAGATAACCACATCCTCTACCCCAGGGACTTAATCAGGAACAGGCAGGAAGAATCTTCCTGGGAAACCACATGCCTGATACTGGGACTATCTGGGGGAGAAGAGAGGGAATTCCTCTGCTAGGCACATGCACAATGGAAACAAAGATGGCTCAGACAGAGGTAAGTTCATGCACAATAGAAACCAGATGACACAGCAAAACTTTGGGACATATGCAGTTGGAGTCAAAATGGTGGCACAAAGGGACAGGGCGTAGTCTGGGAAACAAATCAAACTGGATAAGAGCGTGGAACCCCAGAAGTTCAAGGAAAGGGATTGGTTTTGGGGAGGGCCCAGCACAAGCCTAGGAAAATCCAGGAAGTATGTTGGGTAGTTTAGAAGCAGCCCTACTCATTCCCCAAAACCAAGAAAATATATGGAGGATTAGGAAAGATCTAAAAGAAGTAGCTGCTAGAATCTGTCCAGCGTCTACATCCCCCAGGACATATTATTTCCTGTCACTTCAATAAATCTTGCTAATATGTTTAAACTTCTCTCACACACGTGCCCTTTGAAATTCATTTCTTGCCAACACCAGAAGAACCCATTTTCACTGGAAGGAAAACTATTCTTTTTGATACACGTCATTATAAATTTGTCCAAACTCACAGAAATGTTCAACACCAAGAATGTGAACTATAGACTTTGGGTGATTATAATGCATCAGTGTAGGCTGATCAATGATAACAAATGCACCACTCTGGTTGGGGAGGTTGCCTAATGGGAGAGGCTATGCATGGGTTGGAGTGGGTGGTATAGGGAAAAATCTCTGAACTCTATCTTCAATTTTGCTATGAAACTGAAACTACTTTAAAAAAATGAAATCTATTTTTTAAAAAGCACTTTGGGGTTGCAAATAACTTAGGAAAAGCAAATTAGAATTGTTTTTTAAAAGAGCTACAGACTTAGAAAGATGCAAAACTTCTTCCATGAGCGGCTAGTGGCTGCCCTGAGCAAAGGATAACAGTCACAGATGGAAATGGTCTTAACTGTTCAACAAATAATATCTTAAACAAGTGATAGGCTAAAATAAAATGTTTGCTTTGCAGGCAAAGGAAATCACCAAGTGTGAACCTTTTATGTCTGTCTCTTTTAAAATTAATATGCAGTCTATGAGCTTGATGTATATATTGATTTTGGTGAAGCTCAGTCAATCCTACAAATGACTCATCATATTATCCTCAAAGATAAATTTGAAATTATGCATGGAAACTAGGTAGTTTGGTGACACCTAATTATTGTTCAGAGGATCATATATTTTTTATTTTTTTAAAAAGTATATTTTATTGATTATGTTTTTACAGTAGTTCCAATGTTTTCCCCTTTGCTCCCCTCTGCCCAACACCCCTTCCCTCCAGGAATCCCACCCCGCTTAGTTCATGTCCATGGGTCGTGCATATAAGTTCTTTGGCTTCACCCTTTCCTATATTATTCTTAACATTCTCCTGTCTATTTTGTACCAACCAATTATGTTTCTTAGTGCCTGCACCACTTCCCCATTTCTCCCCCTCCCCACTCCCAATGATAACCCTGCAAATGATCCCCATACCTATCATTCTGTTCCTATTCTGGTTTGCTTAGTTGGATTTTGTTTTTATTTTTTAGATTCAGTTGTTGATAGTTGTGAGTTTGTTGTCATTTTAGTGTTCATAGTTTTGATCTTCTATTTCTTAAGTAAGTCCCTTAGACATTTCATAAAATAATGGCTTGGTGATGATGAACTCCTTTAGCTTCACCTTGTCTGGGAAGCACTTCATCTGCCCTTCCGTTCCAAACGATAGCTTTGCTGGATAGAGTAATCTTGGTTGTAAGTTGCTTTTCATCACATTGAATATTGCTTGCCAGTCTCTTCCTGCCTACAAAGTGTCCTCTGAGAAATCAGCCGATAGTCCTATAGGCACCCCCTTGTAGGCAACTCTCCGCTTCTCTCTTGCTGTCCCCAGGACTCTCTCTTTATCTTTCACCTTTGGCATCTCAATCATGATGCGTCCTGGTGTGGTCCCCTCTGGATCCAGCTCACCTGGGACCCTCTGTGCTTCCCATACCTGTATGTCCACCTCCTTCACAAAATTTGGGAAGTTTTCCTCATTATTTTCAATTCTTGCTTCCTCATTCTGCACTGGTTGACTTTTTTTCTTACTTATGTTCCAAATCATTGACCTGAACCCCGGTTTCCTTCCCTTCACCATTGGTTTTTTGTGGATTTTCCTTTGTTTCACTTAGCACAGCCTTCACTTCTCCTCTGATGTTTTTGCTGTACTCAAGCATATCTATCAAGCCAGTGAGCATCTTCATCACCAGTGTTTTGAATTCTGCATCTGTTAGGTTGTCTATCTCCTCATCTGTTAGGTTGGCTATCTCTTCATCTCTTAGTTCTCCCATTGGAACCTTGATCCATTTCCCCTTTTGGGCCATACTTCTCTGTCTTCTCATTCTGACAGGCTCCTGTGTTTATTTGCCTACACATTCCAGGTAGAGCTGTCACTTCTGTTACGTTGTAAGGGGTGGGGTCTTAGGGATTCGTCAGTACAGGGTGACCTCTTTCACCACGTTGTGGCGCTGTATGTGGGGGAGGGGTCCAAGAGGGAACAGTGCCACCTGCCCAGCACTCACCCCTTTTCCAGGCAACTCTCCCACTTCCGCACTGCACTGGCGCCCCTCTAGCTTTGCCCTGGCCGTGATTCCCAGAGTGGATGGGTCTGCAGATGTTCTAGGACCATGGGGGCCCTTTAAACAAGCAGACTCTGCTGAGATTGGCAGTTTCTTCCTCCACCCCAACCCCCACTGGTCTGCACAGTCAGAAGCAATGAGGCTTGATTTTCCCTGGTGCTGGGAGCATAGGCTTCGAGGTCCACTGAGGAGCTGGGAACACTCTCTAGGTGTCCCTCCTGATTTTTTAAAATGTGTGTCTGTGCTTTCTTCCGGCCTGCTGCTGCCACCGCTGCTGCCGCCGCTGCTGCCACCAACACACCTTGTCCTCTCCAACACGGCTCTGCCCCTCCTACCTGTCTGGATGAGTATTTCTTCTTTATATCTTTGTTTGCTGGACTTCTTTTACTTCTTAATAGAATTCTAACCTTAATCCATTTAGAGACACAAGTTACTGTAAGAGTCTTGGTGATCTATATGTTTTGTGCTTCTGAAATTACTTTTCTCCATTTAATATGGATAAATAATTTTTAAATACTGTTTTTATTTTTAAAAGTAAGTTACATATTTTCTCTATACTTTAGTACCAAACTGCTGTATATATTTTTTATTATGTGATTTAGAGAGGCCTATTATTCCTATGTATGACTTCCAAAGAATTTAACCAGATGATTTCTCCATTCAGAAAGTCTGTCTTGGTTTTCCGGCTCTCTGTGTGCCTCTCTGGTGCTGTGATAATTTTTTTGGAATGCAACCATGTAACCTCTGTTTCCTCAAGTGGGCTCTTCTGAAGAAAGGAACTCCTTAAACTTATTCTGTTGCATTTATTGTCATTATTACTCAGTTGTTAATGTTCAGTCACAAAATGTGAAAATTCTATTACATTGTATCCTTATACTGTTTGTTACTTAAATTTCTTTTTTTCTTTAACAGCAGGACAGAATCACAAACAAGATCAAAGGGATCAAAGGGTCTCTCTGCCAGGTCATTTTCATGTACATGGACCTAAAGGGACTCTGTGGTCTAGACTGACAGACTTTCTCCTAGGTGGGCCTGGCCTTCTTCCTCATGGGGTCCTAGCATCAGCTCAGCTTTAAATTATTTGGAATAAAATCCAAAATAAAATATAAATCCAACTTATTAAATTCTGACTGGAGTGAGTTGGCTATTTAAATAAATATTTGTCACTATCCCTTGATTTCTCTTCTTTCACAATGTATTTTTCCATACTCAGACTCACTCCATAATGGTTTTAATTCTATAGGATAAATTTGAGTAATAACCATCTTATGTTCCATTTGTTTTCATTGGCTTACTTTAAGATGGCTGCTTCCTAACTTCCATACAAACAACTTTAAATTGTAAAGCCATAACTATGGTTTCCAATGAATGAAGGTATCCCAGAATTGAAGAGTAGAAGGGAATTTGATAAATGACCCCCCAAATCACTATGTTTTTACAGATAAGAAAAGTGAAGCTCAGAGAGGCCAAGTAACTCATCCAAGATCATACTACTAATTATTGAGAAATAGAACTACAAATTTTGTCTTCTGATGGCTAATCCCATAATATTTTCCCTCTGATCACCAGTCTTCTGCTCCATTTATACTTTATATTATTTAATCACTCACCAAAAAACAAACAAACAAACAAACAATAAAGCTTTAAACTTTTACATTAGAGATTATCCTTTTACCCCTCATTGTCCTTCTGCAAAGGACATGATAACATATTATCCAGTAGATCATATTTTTATTATAAAATATGCTAGGAACTACATCCTTACTCAAAGTTTTTATTATTTTGAATTCCATGTCTGATAGTTGGCTTGCCTCTATTTCATTTAGCACTCTTTCTGGGAATTCCTCCTTTCCTTTTAATGGAGGGTTGTTTCTTTGTCTCCCTATTTTTTGTGACTCTCCTTTTTTGTTTCTGCTTCTTATATTGATCTGCTTTGACTTTCTTTCTTCAGGGTATGACATTCTGTGGTAGGAGACCTGTAGGATTCAGTGGTGTGGTCTCCTTGATCTCCTGAACTTGATGCTCTTGGGATGCCCTTTATTTGGGCTGTCTGGTTGTACTTGGGTTTTGGTTGTTGTAGTTCTGCTCTTTGGTGGGTCCTTCCCTCCAGCTAGCTGACTGAGTGTTACTCCTCCCACCACATATTATATACTGTTGTACTCAAAGTTCTTATTAAATAACAAAGATAGCTATATACAAAAGTATCTCATAAGATAAAGATTTTTTTTAAGTTCTCTAAAAATCTGAAAGTGGACTAATAAAATTGACAAGTGTAGCAGACTAAATACGCTGGCTATTTTAAGTTGTATATAACATATAGACAGACATCAGATGTTAAAAAAAACAACTGATCTATATCTGATCTAAAAGAACTATTGATTAAATATTAGAATATATTAGTTTATTGAAATACTATCAATAATTTATCTCTTCTATTTTAAAACCATTCAAGGAAGTAGTAGCTAAGACTTCTTTTTACTCAGCTTTCTTCTGTGGCATGTAGAGACATTTCCCAGTTTAAAATAAAAAAATTCTAAATTCACATTTTTGTTAATGTTTGCTATTAGTAATAACAATAATACAATTGAAGAAATTTTAAATTAATTCTCTATCTCAGTCTCTACAATTTACTCAAAACACTGTTCCTCATCAGATAAATCCCTTGCGCAAAACATAGGAGCCAGCAGTCAGAGCACTTCACACTCTAAAAAGCCATAATAACAAATGTCAGAATTAGGGTCCTCCAAGTTTCTCTCATGAGATGATAAAGAAAGGTATAGACCAGTAATGTGAATGCCCACGTTAAATATGAACTTTAGAAAGATAAGAGGTATAAGTTCCATCAAAGAGAACCAAGTAAGTAATGTCATACTGGCTGACACTTCACATGCTGGGAGCTCTTATTGCCAATATATCTGAAGCTCCACCAGAGTTGAGATAAATTACTTCAGTAGTTCAGTATCTAATCCCTGACAATTGGTAGGCAACTATAACCCCGATAAATAGTTCATGGCTTAGGGAGTGGAGAACGACTTCTTTTCTATCATCTTAGGTGAAACTTTATCTTTCTAGGAAGGGTAACCCAAACAGAAAGTTTTCCTTCCTCAAAGGCTTCCTGTCCACTAATTTGCCATTAATATTATCTTCTTTCTTCTTTCTTTATCACTGGCTGGATTAATTATGATAATCAATAATTCCTTGAATAGACTCTATTGAGAGCAAATTTGTTGAGCTTTAATCCATTTTTTAAAAATACTGTGGACCTGAAAAAGAAGATACCTACTAAGAAGGACTCCTGGTAGCTAACTGGGCTTAAGTAAATTAATTAATTAACTAATTAATTAAACAGAGCCTAGCAGTCTTTTCACAGGAGCCTCTCAAGCAAAGTACACTTCATGGAGGAGACCGCACTGAGCTGCTTGCCTCCTGCACTGAACTGCCTTCCCTCACTGCGTTATTGCAGTCTGAGACAGCCCTTATAGAAGAGTTTCTGGAATCCAATTTCTACCAATAGGACTAAGGCTTTCCCCAACCAAACAGAGCAATGCAGCAATATCTCCACAAGCATCTTCATCAACCAATTAGGGCAGCTCCATCTGACCAATCAGGGCTGTGTCTTTTGGACCAATCAAACTTTAAGGATTTGGAGTCCTCATTGGGAACAGAGATAGGGACTTCTGTCTGTATAAATCAGCTCCGCTCTGGCTCCGTGAGTGCACTTTCCAATTCCACTCAAGACTGAAGACCATGTTTTCCCAGATGGAGCTGAAACACCAAAGCTGAAATAATGAAAATGAAACAGAAAGATGTCTTGCTGAATCAGAGTGGAGCAGACTGGTGCAGGACAAAGTGGAGTGGACTGTATCAAAGCAGGTGGAGCAGAACTGAGTAAAGAAGAGTAGAGCTGTCTAGCAAGACAGGGGCTTGTCCCGGGGCTGCCTCACCACCACGCTGTTCCACAGCTGTGCTGTAACACTATTGAGCTGTCCCACAGCTGTGCTATTCTCACAGCTTTGCTGTATCACAATTGAGCTGTTTGCATGGAATAGTATCTTTCTTCACCCCATTTCAAACTGGGGATTCTTGTTGGGGTTGAATTGACACCAACAACCAGACAGTATAAATAACACGAAGAAGTTAGGGCTTAAATTTCACTGTATTTACTTTCATTTATTTAAAAAGAAGGTGGCACTTAATATTTTGGCTTTTTAAAATTTTGATGAAAGGGCAAGTGTTTCCATTTTTGCTTTTATTTGCCATGCAAAACTTCTTTAAAGGAAAAATTACCCAGATTCCATCTAACAGAATGTCTTTATTTTAGTAGAGTTGTAAAATAAAATTCTACTGGGGCCCTTGCTAACCAATATAGGTAGTACCATTGTATGAATTCAATAAAGGCTATCCTCTCTGGGAAAATGCGGTTTGGCTAATGAAGTAAGGCTGAATCTCCCTCCACTTGACCCTTTGGCATCCCTATTCAATACACAACCTCTACAACTATATTCATTGACCCTGAATTCTACTAAATGACTAAGAGTTTCCTAGTTATTTCTTTTATAAATTCTTTTAGGAAAAATATCATTCTCCAGCTAAATTTCTGAAATCATATATTTAACAAAAAATAATTTTCTTAAATGTTTGGTAAACGTGGATTCACAACAACTCATTAATGAAAAACTAATCATTATAGGGAGGTTGTGAATATTAGTTTTGACAATGTGAGTAATGTTGTGAGGATTATATACTCTTTCACAAAAGAACTATTAGTTTTATTATCCTAAATAGAAAAGAAAAACACAATGTACTTCTCAAAAGAAGGCATAAAAATACATTGTGACAGAAAAAATAGATCTGTAGTGTCAAAAACTCTAGGAAAATAATAAGTGAAAGCTTCTTGAATCTTTTCTACACACCTCTGCACTTCTGATCATCCATAAGCATGGATAGGTAAACTCTGATGTACTAAAAAGTATATTTGGATATACCCAATACACGCATATTAAGGGACTGCTACATACATAGCAAACCCTTAGAAAATGTTTACTGAATGAACTAAATAGGCACTGCAAAAGAGTGGAGGATAGGATCATTTGCACTTTTGATATGTGAATGCATGATAATTAGCAAATTCAATGTTGTTTCAAAGATTGTTCTTGCCCCCTCCCTCCTTCAAGTATTTTCTTCTTTCTAATATACCAAATTAGTTGTTAATAATATTCAGAATCTTTTATTTAAGATAACTTATTCATCAATCCAATTAATGTTTATTATGTTAATATAGTAATAAGTTTTGGAGAAAATTGGCCAAAGATGACCCTAGTTGCAACAGCAAGAACATTCAGGATCCAGTGATATCCTTCAAATGGGCAGACACTGTGGATATTTTTACAGTCCAATAGGAATAGTGCTTTCTTTTATATTTGACTGAGTTGATAAGCCTTCCTTCTTAAAACTCTATTTTATTTTGCAAAAAATTTCTTAAGAGGACTTCATAAAATGCATATCTTTCAGTCCTATTCACATAAATTTGAACTCAGAATCTTTTGAGAGGCCTGAGTATATGTATTTTTACAATCCTTCCATGCCTACCCTAAACTAATTCTAGTACTGTACCACTTTTTTGTGAGTCAGACTGAAAAAGAAATCTGTCTCCTAGCAAAAGATTACTCTCTCTGGATTTTCATTAAACCTCTCTGACCAGTGCTTCTTTGTCTACTTTCTCAACTCTCTTTACCTGTCAATCTTAATATTGGTGTCTTTCTCAAGGTTCTAACTTTAGTACGCAGTTCTTTATACTCTATATAGATACCTCCAAAAAGCTCTTCCTATGTCAAAATTTCGCTGTAACCTATGTGCTGGTACCTCCCCAGTCCTTAACTCCATTCTTTATTTTCTCACTCATCTAACAGCCCACTGGACGTCTCTATCTGGATGAGACTTCAAGACAATGTCATGCAGTTCTTCAACTACACATCTTAGAGATTAAAAACTGGGTGCCTTTGCTTAAGCTTTCCCTATGCTTGGAATCTTCCCTCCCACTCTTGACTTAATTTGAGATCCATTTTAGGTGGCCTGTCCTGACAAAACGAACTCCTCAAACCTATTCCGGTGCATTCCTTTCAATGTGGGCTGGTGGGACTTTTGAGCATACTTCTGTTAATGCACTTATTGGTATCTCCATGAAAGACATACAAAAATAATTTGTATCTGAGTGCTTTAGAATTCTTAGGAAGGTATGGGCCATTGAGCTCAAATACTTCCTCTACTCAGCTCCAACTTTCTCAATAATCCGCAAAAGTTTTAGCTTGGTAGCAGAAAAGAAAAAACTAGATTTCTGAGAAGTATCTATAACTAAGAATTTAATCTGAGGGTGATTTAAAGGTGAAAGTGAAATAGAAAACATGTGCAAAGAGAGAATAAAAATAGATTCCTGAAGAAACTTACTGACTACAATATGATGATGATAATGAATAATTTAATAAATATTTACTGAGTACCTATTGGTCCCGGGTACGAGGTGAAAAGTGGCAGACACTGTCCTGGGTACTGTAGATACAATTATAAACAAAATGATCTAGCCCTCATTGAGATTTCATTCTAATAAGAGCAAAAGAAACCTAAAACAAAGATCAAAAGGAACTAAAATACAAGTACTGTATGTATTCATGCATGCAGATGTGTAATAATTAAAAATTCACAAGTAATCTTCCATTTCCAATCATAAGAGCAACAGGGTTCAGAATTACCCTCCTGCTGTAAATAACTAGAAAACTGGCCAAATAAAGGAAACAACTGTTTTAAATTTAACAACTGTCAGTGTAAGGCTGTGATACCAGGGAGATAGAAAACAAATGTGGTGAGTCTTCCAATGGACATGGCTATCTACTTGGAGGCAATTTCAAGTATAAAGCACAGAGAAAGAGATCTTGAACAGACATCCTCACTGAAGTAAAGGAGTAGATATCAAAGCTCAGGAAGACAGAGTCAGCTAGAATTTACTGGCCAGACTAACAGAAAGACAGGATCTATGAAGCAAAATTGTTCCAGGAATTGGCATGCTACTTAATTCTTTGGTTGAACACCTATCTATCAAGGCTGCATAAATTGAACCTTCACAAGAAAGGGTAGAAATTAAATCCTGGGAATATAACCCAAGAGGTATAATCCAAAAAATTTCCAGTGTTCACAAAAGGCCAGGAATATGTGTTTGTACAGTAGTGTGTATATTAACAACATATAAGGTGGACTTCTGCTTTCAGCCATGACAGAGTAACAGACAATACCAGTGGAAGACATGTGGTAGAATACACAGAGCATACACAGACTTAGAAGTCTCACACCTTACTAGTAAAACTACATTTATACAAGCTAGAGGAGACTCTAGAATGCACCCACACTCTCTAAAAACCCACAGATATCTGTCTGCCAAAATAAGTCTATACACTCTTTTAAAAAGTACCGTAATAAACTAAAATCTACCAATTCACAACCTAAAATTCACAAGTTCAAGAATTCAATGAAAATTAATAGATATGTGAAAAAGGAAAAAACTGACTTATAACCAGAGAAAATCATGGAAATGATGGAATTAGCAAAAAATTAATGTTAAAACAGCTATAATAAAAATACTCAAAATACTTAAGGACTTTACATAAAACATAAATATAAAGGAGTAAAATATAAGATAAAATATACAATTTCTATACATAAAAATGAAATATGTAAAATGAAACATTCATCAGGTATTATTAATAACAGATTTGGCACTGGAGAAAAATAAAGAGCAGTAAACTTGAAGACACATCAATAAAAACAGCACAATCCAAAGCACACAGAGAAAAGAGTGAAAAATAATAAAAAGAGCCTCTGTGAACCATTAAGTGGATATAGGGTTGTCTAATTAATGTGTCAACTTTTAGCCAAGAGAAAGTAACAGGAAGCAGATTTACCTCCTACTTCAGATAAAGAAGAAAAAAACATATGAAGTATATTAATTCTAAAGATACTGAATGTCAGGAAATTAAAAACAGTGATTCCTGAGGGACAGAAAGCAAACAAACTGAGTCCTACAATGGCTCTAGCTTAAGACCTAGACAGAACTTCCAGGCCATGGTGCAGGGTCAGCGAACCCAGCTGAGCCTGAGTGTAGCAGATGAAAGCTGGAACTCAAGGATGCTATGGAGCTCACAGAGAAAACTAATAGAGGCAAGTTCTACAAAGAGATAGAACTGTAGAGATACTCAGAGCATCCTCCTCAAGTTTTCAGCTTAGTACTGATTGGCAAACTCATTAATGGATGGAAACTACTCTAGGCCAGGGTGACATCACCAGAAGAATTAGAGAAACGTATACCCAGTAATCACAGAAGGTCAAGAATAGTTTGTGTTCTCACTAGCTTGAGGGAAGTATTTTACCTAAGAGTAGAGAAAACTTTTCCTTGTGCTAAATGCTACTTTAGTCACCCAACAAATCTTAAAAGCAAGATAAGAAAGGATAAACCAGTTTTCAAGTCCCAGGGGTACTCAGAAATATTAATAGAAATATAAAAATATTGAGCCCCAACAAAATAAATGCAAAACATTAATTACAATAAAAAATTACCAGGCAAGAAAAGAAGCAGGAGAGTATGGCCTGTATTGAGGAGATAACTCAATCAATACAAACAGACCTAGAAATGACATAAGTGATAGAAGTAATTAACAAGGACACTAAGACAGTTATTACAACTTTATTTTGCATGTTCAAGTAGCTAGAGGAAAAACTGACATCTCAAGTAAATGTATGGAAGATTTTTAAAAGAGCCAAAGAGAATTTTCAAATTTTATGAAAACTCTGAAGCCACAGAATGAGATAGATACCGTAAGAAAAGAAAATCACCACCAATGCCCTCAACATATGTAGATGCAAACATTCTTAACAAATCTTAGCCAATTAAATCCAAAAATGCATAAAAAAGATAATACATCATAACCAGTGACTTCATCCTAGGACAGCAAGGATGATTTAACACTTGAAAATTATTAATTAATTTAATTAATTATATTTAGTAATCATCATTTAAATCATATATTAACAGTAAAAAATAAAAACCACATGATCGTCAAAATAGATGCAGGAAAAGTTATTTGACAAAATTGAGCATCTATGCCTGAAAAAACAAAAAACCTCTTAGCAAGTTAAGAAGAGAACTGCCTTAACCTGTAAAGGACATCTGAGAAGAAAAGGGGAAAAAAGAAAAAGAAACAAGAAAAACAGCTTATAACATATTTAATGATTAAAGACTCAATGCTTTCCCCCTAAAATTAAGAACAAGGCCTTGATAATTGCTCTCACCCTTTTATTCACTCTTCTACTGGAGATTCTAACCAGTGTAATCAGGCAAGAAAAAGAGAGAAAAGGCATCCAGACTGGAAAGAACGAAGTACCTTTATATGCAGATAAGACCACCTATGTAGAAAATCATATAGAATGCATTAAAAAGTTAGTAAAATTAACTAAGTTTAGCATGTTTACAAAATAAAGATCAATATATAAAATATCAATATACAAAAGCAGTTGTATTTCTACCTAGTAACAGTGAGCAATTAGAAATTAACATTTAACAGCAATACAGCCCTGGCCGGTGTGGCTCAGTGGGTTGGAGCATCATCCTGTAAACCAAAAGGTCTCAGGTTTGATTCTTGATCAGGGCATATGCCAAGGTTGCAGGTTTGGTCCCTTCCCTTCCCCTCTCTCTAAAATCAATAAGCATGTCTTTGGGTGAGGATAAAATATATTTTTTAAAATAAATATAAAAGCAATACCATTCACAATACTGTTAAAAATGCAAACTACGAGGTCTATTCTAGAAGGCATCCAGTCATGTAATGTGAAAAATAGAGACATTTGTTGAAGAAGATAGAAAATATAAGAAACATTGTACATGGGACAATGACACCTCAGTCTCCTTCAAAGTAGACACGTTGGGACCTCACACATTTCTCCTAATTGCCATCGGCTGCCCCACTGTATTTTTCTGAATCTTATTGATGGTCGGAAATCTCTTCCCTTTCAAAGGTGATTTTAGTTTTGGGAAAAGCCAAAGTCACAGGGCACCAACTCTGGCTTTAGGAGGGCTGAGTCACCTGGATGATTTGATGTTTTGCCAAAAAATTTTGCACGAGAAGTGATGCATAAGTGGGCACGTTGTTGTGATGAAGCTGCCAATTACCAACTGCCCATAGCTGTGGCCTTCTGAATCATCCAAAGAGTTTCCACAGAGGAATATTCAAGCTTAATGCAAAATTACATGCAGATTTGTTGCTTTACTTGCTCAATCATTTTAAATGTGACAGCCACACAGTACACATGCTCACTCAACAATGTCTACTGCCCCCACTGACTAGTACAGTGAAGTCGTCATTGTTAATTCATGTGCATTCCAGTCCATTCTTCCTGGATGCCGGGTTACATCTAAGCACGCAAACCATTCCAATTTTATTAACAATGGCTGGACTTTTTCCAGACAGACCTCATACTTAGGAGAAAAGCCTGAGAAAAGATGGGCAAAACTTATATACTTAAAACTATAAACATTGCTGAGAGAAACTAAGACAACCTAAATAAATGGAGAGATTGAAATTGTATATGAATTGGGAGATTGAATACTTCAAAAATTGTCAATTCTCCCTATATTAATCTACAGATTCGATGCAATCCTAATCAAAACCCCAGGAAGCTTTTTGTAGCAATCAACAAGTTTTCTAAAGTTTATATGGAAATACAAAGAACCTAGAATAGCCCAAACAAAAAGGAAATCAGAACACATTTCTAAATTCAATACTTATTATAAAGCTACAGGAAAAAGCAATACAGTATTGTCATCAAACAGACACACAGATCAATGGAATAAAATAGAGCCCCAAACTACACCCACATACATTTTGTCAAGTGGTTTTCAACAAAGGTACAAAGGAAATTCAGAGTGGAAAGAATAATCTTTTCAATAAACAGTGTTAGAACAAATGAAGATCCATATGCAAAAAGAAAAAAAACTTCATACTATATAGAAAAATTATCTCAGAATGAATCATAGACTGAAATGTAAAACCTAAAACCTTTTAAAACATAGGAAAAATACTTTGTGACATGGGATTAGATGAAGGTTTTAAAGATAAGATACAAAAGGCACGATCCATAAAATAAAACATTTATAAAATGTATTTTCTTATTTATTGATATTTAGAGAGTGAGAGGAAGGGAGAGAGAGAAATATCAATTTATTGTTCCACTTATCTATACATTCATTGGTTGATTCTCCTATGTGCCCTGTATCTGCCAACATATGCCACTTACACATTGACTTGAAGATATGACTCACCTCAACTATTAGCTATTAAACTACTTGAAATTAGAAATTACAAGAGATTTATTTAACATCTCAGACTATCATAGGTCCTAGCATGATGCCTGCTTCATGAGTAAATACTAAATGCATAAAGATGAATGAATTATAGGTATATATAGATCCTTCCTTAAATGAATACTGTATTGAAGAAACATGTTTAAGAAAATTATTTTACAGGTTTAATTTTATAATTTCCTTTTTATGTGTTGTAGAAAAAATTGAATTTTATTAAATAAAATAAAACCTATCTTTCCTCCTTCCAAATTTAATGATTTTCCTTTAAATTCAAGTTTTCACAAGAAAACAAAACAAATAAACAAGAAAACCCTCAGCAACTTGTTTTTAAAAACCTGAATTTAATCACTGTTCTCTAATTTCCTTTCTCTCACAGACCTTCAAATTGTAGAAATCAGTTCCAGGCAGTGCCAGCCCTAAAAAGATAACAAAGGTATGCCATTTTGGAAAAGAAAAGGAAACAGAAGACTAGAGAGAGGGAGAAAGGGAGAGAGGGGTAAGAAATACCACATAAACTTTCATGGAAATCCAGAGTCCTTAGATTGTATACATTGTTCCAGAGACAACTGCCAGGACATTCTGGCCTCAGACAATATTCTGAAGCACAAGCAGGCAGATGCCTTGGCTAGGAAAGCACCCGGAAGGCAGAGATCTATGAGTTGACAGTCATCTTTTCTCCAAGTGGCAGAGAATAAACTCCAAAAAGCATCAAAGTGATCTAGGTTTTTCCATCTCTAAAGTCTTGCTTCGGGTATGGCACACAGATAACAAGCTGCAGTGGGCGGGGTGGGGGGGCTGTCTTAGACAAAGTAAGACAGATTTTGAAAGTAGATACCTATTGCCACAGAAAGCTAACCTTACACAACACCTGAAGTGTAATAAACAAACAGCAGAAGCCAATTAGGCACCCAAAGCCTATTTACTTTCAATAAATATTGGGCAGACATATTAAAAATTTTCCCTCTGGTGAGCTCTTAAGTTTGCCCAAATAAACCTTATCTTATTTCCATCGTCATTTTCTAGAACTCTGCCAACCAGCCACCCTGGCTAACGTTTGTTTCTCATCTTCATTTGTTATTTAATTTAAACTTTTAAATTAATATTAAAAGAAATATAAAATCAGAGATGTATGTGTGTATACACAGGAAAAGGAGAAGAAAACACAATAGGTAGTTTTACTGACAGCTGACTCTGTCCCTTTTATTTCGAAAGGTCTAATGGGACTTCTAAAAATACTTTTATCTTTTTAATAGTTCATTTCCACTGTATTTTTTCCATTAGCATTTATCCCCCTATACCATCTTCCACCCGCCTTGCCCCTAGCAATCACTACATTGTTGTCTATGTCCATGAGTTCTTTTTCTTTTTCACTTGATACTTCCACCCCTCCATCCACCCCTCTCAGAGCTGTCAGCTTGCTCTACGAGTCTGTCTCTATTTTGCTTGTTAGTTCACATTACAGTTCACAAAAGAGTGAAATCATGTGGTATTTGTCTTTCTCTGACGGGCTTATTTCACTTATCATAATGTCCAAGAATGTAAATGACCTGTACTTGGAAATTTATAAGACACTGAAGAAAGAAAGTGAAGAAGATACAAATAAATGGAAGCATATACTGTGTTCATGCATAGGAAGAATTAACATCATTAAAATGTCCGTATTACCAAAAGCAATCTATACATTCAATGCAATTCCTATGAAGATACCAATGATATATTTCACAGAACTAGAACAAATATTCCAAAAATTTGTATGGAACCAAAAAGACCCCAAATAGACACAGCAATCTTGAGAAAGAAGAACAAAGTTGGAGGGGTCATGCTACCTAATATAACGTATCAAATTATACTACAAGGCCATAGTGATCAAGACAGCATGGTACTGGCATAAAAACAGACATATAGATTAATGGAACAGAATAGAGACCCCTGAAACAAACCCATGCACTTATAGTCAATTAATATTTAGCAGAAAAGGCAAAAAATACAACAATCTAAAGATAATTTATTCAGTAAATTGGACAGATACATGAAAATAAAATGAAACTAGACCACCTTCTTATGCCACACACCAGAATAAGCTCAAAATGGGACTTTTTAAAAAATATTTATTTACTTGTTTGTTTATTTATTTATTTTTAGAGAGAGGGGAAAGGAGAAAGAAAGAAAGAGAAACATCACTCTGTGGTTGCCTCTCACTCACGCCCCCAACTGGGGACCTGACGTGCAACCTAGTCATGAACCCTGACTGGGAATCGAACCAGCAACACTTGGTTCGCAGGCTGATGCTCAATCCACTGAACCATAGCAGCCAGGGCAAAATGGGACTTTTGTTAAGTAATTTAACTTGCTAATCTCATTATTTAAAACACCTACAGGATGTTGTAATGAGGGATTTTTGGAAAAAAGACAGAAAAGTTGAACTATTCAGAATTCAGAGGGGGAAAAGAAAGTCACTTTAAAAAGAGGACAGGGAATTCGTTATTACTGAATTTCTTTTATTTTCATTTTCATTTTTAAAGTATATTTTATTGATTATGTTGTTACAGTAGTCCCAATTTCTTTCCTCTTCCCTCTTTCCAGTACCCCCCTTCCCTCCAGCAATCCCACCCCCACTTAGTTCATGTCCATGGGTCATGCATATAAGTTCTTTGGGTTCACCCTTTCCTACATTATACTTAATTTTCCCCTGTCTATTTTGTACCAACCAATTATGCTTCTTAGTCCCTGCACCATTTCCCCGCCTCTCCCCCTTCCCCCTCCCAGCTGATAACCCTGCAAATGATCCCCACACCTATGATTCTATTTGTGTTCTGGATGTTTGCTTAGTTGGATTTTGTTTTTATTTTTTAGATTCAGTTGTTGATAGTTGTGAGTTTGTTGTCATTTTAATGTTCACAGTGTTGATCTTTTTTCTTAAATAAGTCCCTTTAACATTTCATATAATAATGGCTTGGTGATAAGGAACTCCTTTAGTTTTACGTTGTCTGGGAAGCACTTTATCTGCCCTTTCATTGTAAATGATAGCTTTGCTGGATAGAGTTATGTTGGTTGCAGGTTGCCTTTTATCACATTGAATACTGCTTGCCAGTCCCTTCCTGCCTGCAAAGTGTCCTCTGAGAAATCAGCTGATAGTCTTATAGGTACCCCTTTGTAGGTAACTCTCTGCTTTTCACTTGCTGCTTTTAAGATTCTCTCTTTATCTTTAACTTCTGTCATTTTAATTATAATGTGCCTTGGTGTGGTCCTCTTTGGGTCTAGCTTCTTTGGGACTCTCTGTGCTTCCTGGACTTGTACGTTTATTTCCTTCACCAAATTTGGGAAATCTGCCTTCATTAGTTTTTCACATAAGCTTTCAATTTCTTGCTCTCCCTCTTCTCCTTCTGGCACCCCTATAATTAGAATGTTGGCATGTTCAAAGTTGTCCCAGAGGTTCCTAAGCCTCTCCTCATTTTTTTCAATTCTTGTTTCCTCATTCTGTAGTGTTTGACTATTTTTTTCTTCCTTATGTTCCAAATCATTGATTTGAACCCCAGTTTCCTTCCGTTTACCATTGGTTTTGTGTGGATTTTCCTTCATTTCATTTAGCATTGCCTTCAATTCTTCTCTTATGTGTTGGCCATACTTAAACATATCTGTCAAGTCTGCGACCATCTTTATCATAAGTGTTTTGAACTCTGCATCTGTTAGCTTGGCTATCTCCTTGTTTGTTAGGTTGGCTATCACCTCATCACTTAGTTCTCCCACTGAAATCCTGACCCGTTTCCCCTTTTGGGTTATACTTCTCTGTCTACTCAACTTGACAGACTCCTGCGTTTGTTTGCCTCTGTGTCTTAGGCAGAGCTGTCACACCTGTTACATTGTAAGGGGCGGAGCCTTAGGTATTGGTCATTATAGGGTGACCTGTTCACCACGTTGTGGCACTTTGTTTTGGGGAGGGGTGTGAGAGGGAATAATGCCACTTGATCGGCACTTGCCCCTTTTCCAGGCACTTTTCCCACTTCCACATGGGACTGGCACCTCTATAGCTGTTGCCCTGGCCATTGTTCCCAGAGTGCATGGGTCTGCAGACGTTCTAGTACTGTGCTGGTCCTTTAAACAAGCAGACTGTGCTGAGAGACTGGCAGTTTCTTCCTCCGCCTCAACCTCCACTAGTTTGCATAGTCAGAAGCAATGAGGCTTTATTGTCCCTGGCGCTGGAACCGTGAGCTGTGTGGTCTGGTCTAGTGTTGGGAGTGCTCCCCAGGAGTCCCTCTGAACTTTTTTAAATGTTTAACTGTGCTTTCTGCAGGCCTGCTGCTGCCGCCTCCACCACACTGCATCCGCTCAGCCCCTCCTAATTGTCTGGATGAGTATTTCTTCTTTATGTTTTTGTTCATTGTATTTCCATGCAGTTCAATTTTCTGGAACTTCTGGTTGTCTCTAGTTTTGAGGTAGCTGTATTCTTTCTTAGTTGTGGAGGGAGATGCAGCATGTCTTTCTAGTCCTCCATCTTGTCTGGATGCTGGGAATGTCTACTGAATTTCTTAGCCTGCACAAACACCTACCTTCTTCTAAAGAAATTGACTTAATATATTTTTTAAAATGTTGTATTCAAGTAAGTGGTTACTGACTTAAAATAAGGAAGATTGGTGTATCTTTGAAGGTAAAAGGCAGAAATCTTTTTGAAAAGGAGACACTAATTTGGGTGTGTGGAAGGCCGGGGTACCAAGCAGGGCTGCCAAGGGGGCAAGAAGGTAAAGTTTCAAGCTTAGCAGAAGTCCCATTTTTTTTTTTTCAATCAGGCATAAAGAGAGGGAAGCCGAAGATCTGTAATGGAGAAAGACAAGTCCCATGTGATCTCAATATTCTCTGGAAAAATTTACATGTGCATACACTTATGTATGCATATGCTGTTACCTACTGAGAACTTCCAGTAAGTGCTTGCCAGTAGAATCTTGCTGGCTGTCTACTATTAGAGCCTGTTGCTCTTGGTAGTACCTGAACCTTTCTAAGAGTTATTAAGTATTGGGCCCCAGCCAGGCAGCTAGATGGTTAGAGCATCATCCTGATATGCCGAGGTTGTGCATTTGATTCCAGGTCAGGGCATATAGAGGAAGCAACCAAGTGAGTGCATGGATAAGTGGAACAACAAAATCATATTTCTCTCTCTCTCTCTCAAATCAATAACTTTTTAAAAAATTTAAATACTTGTAATACACCCTTGCATGCTCCTATATATTTTGTTAAGCATTTCCCCAAATGTAGGAAAAGCTTATAGGCCTTTGATATAACAATCTGGCTTCGTCATCTGCTGTAGTTTAAATTTAGACTCTAATGTTACACATGAAATCTAATGGTAGAACTATTACTTGGCTATATATTATAAAACTTTCCTTAGGATGCCCCCAGACAGTGGCCTGAATACCACAAGTGCTTAGGGAGGTCCAACCTCTAAATATCTGGTCACCCTTTCTGTGAAAGGGAACTAGGCCCCTAAATGCCTCCTTTCACCTTAAGGGCTGGGCCATACCAAGATAGCCCAATAAGAACATAGCATGTAAGCTAGAGCTGGAGTCCAGTCTGCCACTGGTTTTTTGAAAAGACAGCTTAATTGACATAGCGCCACTTGCACTTGTTTAAGTACAGTCTATGGATGCTTTCAGCTACAGTGGCAGAGGTAGATATTAACAGAGATCGCATGGACCACAGAACAGAAAGTGTCTACATGTGGCCCTTTATGAGAAGTTTGCTGACTTCCAACCTGGAGGAAAAGAGAATAATGTATGCAGGGGCTGGCTGCTGCTGTGTTCCTGCCTAGGTCACGTCTAGAGAAATGCTCTCCCTTCTCCAGTTAAGAGAATAGACTGTTTCCTGTGGAGTCATTACTGTTAGAACAACACCCTCCCCCTTTCTCCACCAGGACCACAGGCTGTACTCTCGGGAGCAATAAGAAGTTCGAAGAGTTGACTCTCCTTGCTGGACCTCAGGAAGAATGGGAAGCTCATTCAAAACCTGGTTGTGCTATTTTCATACTGTGGTCTGAATCTTTGTATAAAGGTCACTCATCTAGAGAGAACAATGCTCTCAGTTTCACTTCTGGACTTAGAAAATAAGCCTTTAATACAAGATATGCAGGAAAATACTTTAATGGCAATCTGTGAAAATAAAATTTCAATGTTTCAGTTGATTTCTACAGAAAGTTTAAATGTATTTAATCTTCCTTCATGCATCTAGGGAAAACTATAATTGAAAAATTAAATTGACCATGTAGTTTTCAATTTTCAAGGTTTAAGATCAGTCAAGTGAACAAAAAGCAGGATCAGAGACTTCCAGTCAAGATGGAGGCATAGTTGGACACGCTTCATCTCTGTGTAACCACAGCAAGAATTACAACTAGATCTCAAAACAAATAACATCCAGAACCACCTGAAAATCAAGCTGTAAGGAAGTCCAAAAACCAAGGATTTAAAGAAGCCACATTTATCCAAATGGGTCGGAGGGATGGAGTCACAGAGACTGGCTGAGAGGCAAGGAGACAGTGTGTTGTGGGGAGGCGGTGGCGGTGGCGGTGGCGGTGGAATGCGTGGTCCCACATTTACATATGTCAGATAAAAATCAGGAGGGTTATCTTGGGAGCAAGCGATCTCAGCCCCAGGCCAGACTGCACAGCCCAGGGTTCCAGAACCAGGTAGATAAATCCCCATAACTTCTATAAAAACAAGTGGGGGTAGGGGTGGCAGAAGAAACTGCCAGATTTTCAGGAGACTTCATTTAAGGGGCCCACATGGATTTGGGATGTATGCAAACTCACCCACTCTGTGATTCACCACCAGGGCAACAGCTGGAAGTGTGCCAGTCACATATGGGAAGTGGGTGAAATGACTGGAAATGGGGCAAGTGATGGGCAAGCCCCAAGAAGCCAGGCAGTGTTATTGTCCCCTCTCCAAACCCCACCCCCTACTCAGAGCCATAAAGCAGTGAAGCAGGTTATCCTGCTGTGGCAGTTACCTAAGGCTCTGCCCCAGACAATTTACAGGTGCCTTTTCTACATAGGCCACACTACTAAGACAGGGAATCGAAGCAGCTCTACCTGATACACAGGAACAAACACAGGGAGGCTGTCAAAATGAGAAGAAAATATGACCCAAATGAAAGAACAGAACAAAACTTCAGAAAAAGAACTAAGTGAAAAAGAGATAGCCAACCTGTGAGATGCAGAGTCCAAAACACTGGTTATCAGGATGCTCAGAGAACTCATCGAGTATGGCAAAAAAAAAAATAAAGGAAGAAGTGAAGGTTACACTAAGTGAAGTAAGGAATAATCCACAAGAAACCAACAAAGAAGGGAAGGAAGCTGGGATTTAAGCCAATGATTTGGAACATAAAGAAGAGACAAACATTCAACCAGAGTAAAAAGAAGTAGCAAGAATTCAAAAAAACCAGGATAGTCTTAGGAACCTCTGGGACATCTCCAAATGTGCCAACATTCAAATCATAGGCATGTCAGAAGGAGAAGAGGAAGAGTAAGAAATTGAAAACTTACTTGAAAACTAATAAAAGAAAACTTTAATTTGATGAAGGAGATAGACATACAAGTCCAGGAAGCACAGAGAGACCCAAACAAGTTGGACCCAAAGAGGACACACCAAGACACATCATAATGAAAATGCAAAAGTTTAAAGATAAAGAGAGAATCTTAAAAGCAGAAAGAGAAAAGCAGAGTTATCCACAAAGGAGTTTCCATAAGACTATCAGCGGATTTCTCAAAAGAAACTTTGCAGGCAAGAAGGGACTGGCAAGAAGTATTCAAAGTGATGAAAACCAAGATTACTCTATCTGGCAAAGCTATCATTTAGAATGGAAGGGCAGATAAAGTGTTTCCCAGACAAAGGAAAGCTAAAGGAGTTCATCATCACCAAGTCCTAATTATATGAAATGTTATAGGGACTTATTTAAGATAAAGAAAAAGATCAAAACCGTGAACAACAAATTCACAACTATCAACAATGGAATTTAAAAAAAGAAAGAAAAAAAAGCAAAGCAAACAACTAGAACAGGAACTGAATCAGATATGGTACAGGGATTAAGAAGTATAAATGGAAGGAACAAAAGAGACAGTGGGATGTTTAGAATAATATAGGAAAGGGTGAAGCCAAAGAACTTATGTGTATGACCCATGGACAAGAACTAAAGGGGGGACTGCTGGAGGGAAGGTGGGTACCAGGTGGAGGGGTACAAAGGGGGAAAATTGGGACAACTGTAATAGCATAATCAATAAAATATACTTAAAAAATAAAGTGTACAATTCAGTGGATTTTAGCATATTCACAAATATGTCCAGCCAGTAACACAATCAATTTTACAATATTTCATCATCTTAGGGAAAAAAAAAACATGCTCTTTGCCTATCATCCCTCTAACCCCACCCACCCCATTTCCTCTTCCAGACCTAAGCAATAACTAATCTACTTTCTATCTCTACGGACTTCCCTATCCTGGGCTTTTAATAAATCAAAATCATATAATGTGTTTTTGTGGCTGACTTCCTTCAATTAGCATGTTCTTATGCTTCATCCAACTCAACTTATAGTATGTATCAATACTTCTTTTTATGGTTGAATAATATTCCATATTATTACTATACCACATATTGTTTATCCATTTATCCATTGATGGATACTTAGGTAGGTTACACCTTTTAGTTACTATGAACAATGCTGTTATAAACATTCATATATGAGTGACTATGTGGATATATGTTTTCAACTCCTTTGGGTATATGCTGTGTCATATGGCAACCCTATCTTGAATCATCTGAGGAATTGCCAGTTTTCCAAAGTGGTTGCCCAATTTTACGTTTGTGCCATCAGTGTATGAGGATTCAGAACTCACTGAGTATGGCAACAACATAAAGGAAGAAATGAAAGTTACATTAAGTGAACTAAAGAAAAATCTACAGGGAATCATCAGTGGAGGGGAGGAAGCTGGGATTCAAATGAACAATTTGGAACAAAAGGAAGAAATAAACATTTACCTAGAACAGAAAGAATAAACAAGAACTGAAAAAAAAAAATGAGGAGAGGACTAGGAACCTCTGGGACAACTTTAAACGTACCAACATCCAAATCATCAGGATGCCAAAAGGAGAAGAGGAAGTGCAAGAAACTGAAAACTTCCTAATTTGGTGAAGGAAATAGACATATAAGTCCAGCATGCACAGAGAGTCCCAAACAAATTGGACCCAAAGAGAACCACACCAAGAGACATCATAATTAAAATGCCAAAGGTTCAAGATAAAAAGAAAATCTTAAAAGCAAAAAGAGAAAAGCAGACAGTTACCTACCAAAGAGTTTCCATAAGACTAATGGCTGATTTCTTAGAAGAAATCTTGCAGGCAGGAAGGGAATGGCAAGAAGTATTCAATGTGATGAAAAGCAAGGACATACAACCAAGATTACTCTATCCAGCAAAGCTATCATTTAGAATCGAATGGTAGATAAAGTGCTTCCCAGACAAGGTAAAGCTAAAGGAGTTCCTCATCACCAAGCCATTATTACATCACATGATAAAGGGACTTATTTAAGAAAAAAGATCAACACTGTGAACAGTAAAATGACAACAAACTCACAACTATCAACAACTGAATCTAAAAAAAATCAAAGTAAGCAATCAACCAGAACAGGAACAGAATCATAGATATGGAGATCATTTGAAGGGTTATCAGCTGGGAGGGGGAAGAGGGAGAATGGGGGAAAAGGTGCAGGGATTAAGGAGCATAATCAGTGGGTACAAAATAAACAGGGGGAATGTTAAGAATAATATAGGAAAGGGAGAAGCCAAAGAACTTATATGCACAACCCATGGACATGAACTAAGGGGGGAACACTGCTGGAGGGAACTAGGGTACAAGGCAGAGGGTGGCATACTCAATAAAATATATTTTTTAATAAACCAGTTTTTTCACTGCCCCCCCAAATAATCAGGATCTGAAATAAAGGTTTTAGACCCTTTAGTGAATCTAAACAATGTACAAGATAAACTGAAAACCACTGTAAATTTTTAATATCACAAGTTAAGTAAGATAATGTACTTTAAAACAAAATTATTAGAGCATAGCTACATCATGCAAAAGACAGAAGGACAACACAATGTTAATAGGCAGGGAAGGATCAAGTTCCTCCCACAGAGACTGATCAATTCCAATATCCTTCTGCAATTCACGGGACCGTTGCCCCATTTTCCTGTTACATGCCAAAGGTAAATGAGCCAATTTTAGAAAGTGACAATTTCTCTAATATTTCTGAAGTCAGGATAAAATATTAAATAGAAACACTCCAATTTACTTACTGCATTATGAAGGAAAAGGTGGATTTGAACAAAACTTGCTAGTCTATTATGAAACTGAGTTTATGGGGAGGGTAGGAGCTGGAGAAGAATGTTCATCGTGTGTAGTGAGATATGTTATAGAAAACATAGAACAAAGTTGGCAGCTATTTTAAGCACAATTTTCTATGTATATATTTTAAAATACCCTAAGTTTATAACTGCACATCATTCATGTTCTCTCAAAGAGAAATACTGAGTAGAAAAACAGCTTAACAATGTTTATCTAATATTTTTGTTTTTCCTAACTGAAAATGAATAAAAATTAATATTAATTTTATCATCATACAGAATTTACAAAGTACAACCTCTTTCCCCTTTATATCCTTTGCATGAATGATCTAAAAGGGCCTTGAGCAAATAATCCAACACACTCTCACATTGATGAATGAATCTGAGTGTAAAACTCTCCATTCATACTGTGAATTATATTTTTTGATAACCTTCCTGATTACCCTTAACCTTCCTGGGTCTCCCTGAACAAATGACAAATTTAAATCAAATCCTCATTTGAAAGCCAATATACATCCTTTACTGTTAAAAAGAAACAAAAATCATCTTTTAAGTGTCACTGCCAAGAAACACATACTGTGTTTTACAATTCACAATATTGTTTCACATGCAACTGAAGTGGGGCAAGGAAGGAGAGTAGAAAAAGACACTTAAACAGTTTCCTGAATATTGGCTGCAATTCCTTATTCTTTTTCACTCAGAATATAACCTCCGGAGTTCTAAATTTAATTTTCTTCCACACTGTTTCTATCTACCCCAAATTTGCTCATTTCCTTTGGGCACGAGTAGAAAGAAGAAAAAATAAACATAAAATGACATATGGTGTATATACAAAGAGCACCCCTGGTCTGAATACCTAAAATGACAGTTCAAAGAAATACTGGAGGAACAACTTTCTCCTTTGTCCTTATTTCGAGTATAAGAAAACCTTATTTAGTCTTACATGCCAAGGTCTTCTGCATTTAATCATGATCCATAACAATTATGGACCTTATAGTTCATAGCATTTCAGATTTCACATTTATCATGTCTCATAACTATTTTAATTAGGAAGAAGTGGAAGTTCCATATGTTAACTGACTTGCCCAAGGTCATGTGACTTAAGTAGAATGGTCTTTGGGGAAGAAATGTGGCAAGTTTTGCATCCAAATGATCAGTATAAATGTCACCTAGACTAAGTGAGGTGTTTCTTTCAAGATTCTCTTTATGTGCTGCTTAATGTTTGAACCAAGTATAATCATCAACCTGGAAGCAGCTGTAAGGAACAGATTTTGTTTCCAAGTTGGCTGGAAACTGGCTAGATTAGAGACATTGCTAGAGGGACCTGAAACATTTGTGTCTAATGAATTAACCTAAGAATGTATAATTGAAAGAGGAAGAAAGGGATTGCAGCAATTTATGTAAAAACGGGGAAATTCTCTCATCTGATTAGGGAGGGAAAAACAGAGTTCTAAAGAGGTGATGATCACTACACCGTTATGTAGTCCCCCCTCCACTTCTTGCTTAGCCTGAGTTCTAAAGAATTCTAAGGAGGGGTGTTTGACACTGTGAACCCGAGCATCTCTCTTAGACTGTGTGGCACTCCACAGGGAGTGCTCTGGAATGCTGTGGGAGAGCTTTTTGATTGTTGGAATGACTAGAGTTCTTGCTGGTATTTACCAGTAATTGGCAGGGCCAGGAATGCTAAGAGTCCTCAATGCAGTAGACAGTTCTGCACCAAGAAAGAATTGTCCTGTGTCATACATGTCTTTCAAACACCCTAGTGGCCATTCTCCACAGGTGAAAGACCTGTTTATAATTCTCAGAACCTATAGCCTGATTCAGTTTTAGACTTAATAGAAAGTATTTTTTTAATACACAGAATTTTCCAGCAACATAATTATAATGTAAGTTGAGAGAAAAGTATACTCTTTAAACCTCACCCAAGGATATGTTTATTTATGAGAGAGAGTGAGTGAGAGAGAGAAACATCAATGTAAGATTTAAACATCAATCAGTTGCCTCCCATATGTGCCCAGAGACGGGATCAAACCTGCAACCTAGGTATGTCCCTTAACTAGGAATCAAACCTACAGCCTTTTGTTGATCCAGATGATGCACCAAGCAATTGAGCCACCTAGTCAGGGCTTTACTGTTTTGTTTGAATTCTTACCATTCTGGAAATTCAGGTTACATGCAACAAGAGTGCAGTACAGCTCTGTGGACCAGTGTCCATTTGCAACCATCTGACTCCTTCATCTTGTCACCTTGTCTAGTCATTTCCCAATGTTTACATATTGAAATACCGATTCTGTATACTTTGCTTTTATCTTTTCCTTTATTTTATATTAAAGTTGGGGCATTATACTGATTTTTAACTGTATGCATAGGTAGGTTATATGATCTATAAATTTTATTTTGGGATTGTAAGGGAGACAATGTGTCTAATAGGACTAAGAGCCAGAGCTGTAAATCATTTTTTCTTTTTTCTGGAAAGCCTCAATCCTGGCTTCAATCACTATGCTGTCTCGGTTTTCCTGAATACTCTTTCTTCGTCTATTTCACTTGTACCCAACTCTTTTTTAAAAAACTTTATTTTATTATTGACACTATTACAGATGTCCCCATTCTGCACCCTCTTGCCTGTCTACACCCAACCCCTGTCCCACTTCCCTCTGGCCATCACCACACCGTTGTCTGTGTCTATGTGTCATGCATATATGCTCTTCGGCCAATCCTTCCACCTTTCATCCAGCCCTACCCCCCACTGCCAGCTGCCAGTCTGTTCCATGTGTCCATGCCTCTGTTTCTATTTTGTTCATCAGCTTATTTATCCATGTCTTAAAAGCAGCAGTGATCCCCAGTTTCCTCCCTATGACTCTATTTTTACTGATTTCTCTCTCCCTCTTACTTCTCAGACTTTGACTAACATTTATATGCCAAACTGCTCTCAAATCTAGACCTTGAGTTTCCCACTTCTTTTGCTGAATTTCACACAACATTTTCATTTTCTCACTGTACAGTACTTGGATATTCTACCAGTATAGTATCTCAGATGAAGCAAGTCCAAAACAGAGGTCATTATCTTCCCTGCAAAGTCTGCTTCACCTTTACTGTTGTTTTTCTTGGTAGCGATAATGTAGTTTAACAAGTCTGCCAAATTAGAAAACTGAAATCACTTTAGACTAACTCATCCCTTTTTACTTTCCCAAAGCTATTGTTCACCAAATCCAGCTAAAGTAGCCTATATCTTGAATATTTCTAAAATCTTATCTACAGCACAATTGTTTACATTTTTTCTGAAATGCAATACAGCAGTATTAAAATCTTAATGTTACATGCGGTTTAACTCATTAATTTTACTTAAGTTATATAGCCTATATAACTAGATAACTTTAGGCACAACAATGTTAAATATAAGGTTTTTTTATGAAAGTTTGGAAACAACCAACTGAAAGAAATATCCAGAGGAAACAGTTTGGTATTTTTATTGCTGTATCCATACAAAAGTTATTTTGTGGCCATTAAAATTTACTAATGGAGTGTCTTTATTATAATAAGAAATGCTTGTCATAGTGTTAAATTTTAAAAAATCAGGATTTAAAATTATTTTAACCATATGATATATGCAGGGGAAAATGACTAGAATGAATCATTAATGGCGGTTATCTCTGCTGAAAGGATTATAGATGATTTGTATTTTTCTCTTAGTATCTATCTTCCAGATTTTCCGCAGTGTTCATGGTTTTTCTATAAATAATTATTTTAATTCCTTTGCAAGTCTTGTCAATAGTGTCTGAACCATAGTTCAGCCTCCTAATGCACTTTCCTTGCTTCTTGTATCTTTTCCCTTTATTCCACTCTCCATGCTGCTATTAGATGACTTTTTCAAAGTATATATCTGTTTGTGGACTTCCTTTTCTACTGATCCCTACCATGCAAAGGTCAAGGAGCAAACATGTAAGCATGTCATAAAAAGGATGGACAACTTCACTCACAAGTCTGTTTTTTCAGCTTCACCCCCTGCAATTCCTCACCAATGAAGAGACCTTGACACTTTTGCTTGAACAAGCCATGGATTGTGGCATTTTTGGCAAGGCTGTTTTCCTTGACAGAAATGTCCTTTTTCCCCTTTGCTGCCAGGTCAAGTAACATATTTATCCTTAACTCATTTCAAATGCCATTACCTCTCTGAAGCATTTGCTGACAGAGTCAGGAGCCACTTACACTGTCCTCCCAGGCATTGTTGTGGATACTTTCTCATTTATTTCTTGGTATAAGAGAGAAATGGCCACAGGAATTCATCTTCCTGGGAAAATACCCTGTCTTAGTAATCTTTGTATCCCGAGCCCTGACCCAGTATCTGGCACACAACAAGCACTCAGAAAGTATGTATGTAGCCAAAACCTGTAGGAAGAAAATCAACAAGCATCTCAGATACCCACTTGGTGGGAAAAAAACTGAAGCCAAGCTGTAGTTTCTGACTACACATAAGGAAGAAAGAACCAAAAGTATTGAAAGAAGCAGAACTATTCAAGTTAACAAGAAAATGACAGTTGGATTAAACAGTGATTGATAACTGCTGGATATTGTTTAAAAGAGGTAAATTAAACTTTTACATTAAAAAATATATCTTGTGCCTATGTATTTAAAATACAGAAATCCTTGAGAGTTGTGCCTAACATGCTCCCTACCCCTCTGCCCCTGGGGTCAGAGGCCCCACTTCCAAACTTTTAAAAGTTTAATAAGATTGACAATTTAAAAAAGTGACTAAGAATTCTTGGCAAAATATTTTTGTCTTTAACAAAAATTCAAATTATATTTACACAAAACAATAACTAAAAATAACACCCAATGTTGGATGATATGGGTAAATACTATACATTTCTGAAGAGAAATTTATTAGTGGGTATAGATAATATAATAGTGATCATATCCTTTGACTCAGGAATTCTGAGACTCAAATGCTGTGCCTAACACATTTAATAAAAAAATCTGTGCTTTTGCTTAAAATTGTGTTTTTGAAAAGTAAAATGAAACACCCATGGAAACACCTATGGGAAACCTTGATTCATAGTCAAGGTTCTATCACTTTGTGTATCACAAATTTTCAAAATCTTAATTCCTGAGCCACATTCTAGGTCAATTGAATCAGATTCCAGGGGATGGAGCCCAGGTATCAGCATTTTTTGAAAGCTCCCACTATTGAGAACCATTATTCTACATGAAAAGTTTTCCCCAGTTGTGGGAATTCCCTGTAAGGAAATGTGGATCTTCATTATTATTTTCATTGTTAATCTCATTCCTAAAAAGTGAGAGCCAATGATACATTTTACTCTCAAAGAAAAGTAAATAACCCAGTGTAGTTTAAAGAACTGCCTTCACTCCAAGGATGCTAAATTTTTGGTTAATTTTTTCCCTATTTTTAAAATACGTTTCAACACAAAATTTAAATATGAATAAATGATCACATTGGAATATTTTGATGTTTTTAAGCTAAAGGAAAAAGTCCGGAGAATAAATAATTTTGTAAGAAACTAAGCTGTAGGACTTCTGGGCAAGATGGAGGCATAGACAGACATGCTGCGTCTCACTACACAACTAAGAAGGAATACAACTACCTCAAAACTAGAAACAACCAGAAGTTCCAGAAAATCAAACTGCATGGAAGTCCAACAAACAAAGATATAAAGAAGAAATACTCATCCAGACAGGTGCAACAGCTCTACCTAAGACACAGAGGAGAACACACACAGGAGACTTCTGGACACAATGCAGGCCTAGACTGACATGCTCCAACTCCCTCCACAACTAAGAAGGAATACAACTACTGCAAAACCAGAAATAACCAGAAGTTCCAGAAAATAAGTGGAAGTCCAACGTATGAAGTTATAAAGAAGTGGTGCTCATCCGGACGGGTAGGAGGGGCAAAGCCGGGTCAGAGAAGTCAAGCTGTGCTGGCAGTGGCAGCTGCGGCGACGGCAGCGGGACAGCGTTAAGCACAGATGTCTGTATTTAAGGGGAGGCAAGAATGCTTGGGGAGCACCCCCAGCTGCAGACCAAACCCATCAGCTCGCAATTCCAACGCTGAGGAAGGCAGACCCCATTGCCTCGGACTGTGAGGGCCGGAGGGGGTGGGGATGAAGGAGGAGGCTCTCAGTCTCTCAGCAGAGAGTGAACGGCAATAATCCATCTTGGACCCCCCCCCCCACAGAAAACACCACAGCGTGGTAAAAGGGGTCATCCAGTAGTGACAAGTGCACTGGGCTCCGCCCCCTATAGCGTAGGAGGTGTGACAGCCCTGCACAGGAAGCAAAGGTAAACACAAAACTGTCAGGATGGCACAGGTCATGATAGAGATCCCAGTCACACAGCTGACCAGACAGCAAATATCTGATCTAACGGCTCAGCAATAGGAAAACTTTCTGAGGCACAGTTCAGAGCTTTGGTTATAAAAATAGTTACAGACCTAACAGAAGATCTTAAACAAGACGGGGAAGGAATGAAGGCTAGTTCTGCTGAAATGAACAAAAACACATACAAAACTGGTGGCGAGTGAAAGAAAACCAGGGATCAAATCAACAAATCGGAACATAGAGAAGGAACAAACAGTCAACCAGTGCATAAAAAAGAAATGAAAAGTGAGGAAAATGAGGACAGGCTCAGAAACCTATGGGGCAGCTACAAGTGGGCCAACATCCAAATCATAGGGTTGCCAGAAGGTAAAGAAGAAGAACTAGAAATGGAAAAATTATGTGAAAAATAATGAAGCAGAACTTCCCTATCTTGGGGGAGGAAATAGAATTACAGGTCCAGGAAGCACAGAGAGTTCCAAAACAACTGGACCTAGGGAGAACCACACCAAGACACATTATAATCAAAATGTCAAAAATTAAGGCTCAAGAGAGAATCTTAAAAGCAGCAAGAGAGAAGAAGAGAATTACATACAAAGGGATCCCAATAAGACTATCACCTGATTTCTCAAAAAAAAAAGAAAACAAAAAAAGAAACTCTGCAGGCAAAAAGGGACTGGCAAGAAATATTCAAAGTAATGAAAAGCAAACACCTACAACCACAATTACTCTATCCAGCAAAGCTGTCATTCAGAATAGAAGGGCAGAGAAAGTGCTTTCAGGACAAAGTAAAACTGAAGGAGGCCGTCAGATCCAAACCACTGTTATATGAAATGTTAAAAGGACTTGTTTAGGAGAAAGAGGATCAAAATTATGAACACTAAAATGAAAACTGTATCACAACAACCAACAACAGAACCTAGGGAATCGAAAGAAAGGCAAACTATGTAGGCAACGAGAGTGGGAAAACAATTATAGGCATGGGGAACATTTTGGAGGGAGGTCAGCGGGGAGAGGGAAGGGAGGAAGGGGAGGAAGGTAGTACAGGAATTAAGAAGCATAGTAGGAGGGAGTGGAGCAGACAGGAAGATGTTGAGAAGAACTTTATGTACAACCAATGGGCAGGGACTAAGGGGAGGTGGACAACTGGAGGGAGGTGGGTCACTGGGTAGAAGGGAACAAAGGGAAATGAAATTGGGACAACTGTAACAGCATAATCAATAAAGCATTATTTTAAAAAATCAAATTAAAAAAAAGAAACTAAGCTGTAAAATAGAAATTTGCTTTTTAGGGTTGTTGTTTTTTCCCATAGCAAAATTTTAATAGCTTTGAATGGCAGTTCTTACTCGGGGAAGAATTTATTTTAATCCTTTAAATCAAATTTTAAATGGCACAATCTTATATCATTTTTCAGGGACTTATTTAATACCAATTATGATTTCCAAGAACAGAGAGAACTGTGATCAGTCATCCTAGGATGGCATCCTGGCAGGCAAGTACTAATAAGAAGGTCGCTGTGGGTTGACTGTGGGAACACTGCGGTCCAACCTGCTTCTCCAGAGGGCTTCTTTTCTCCTTTGGGTTCTCAATTCTTTACACTCATTGTCACCAGTTTATCTTGACTTGGGTATACACTTGCTCCTTTTAGACTCTGGATAATTAGGAAAATCCTCTTAATTTTTTCTTTTATATGACAAGATACTTCTTCAAAAATTATTTACTAAACACTAGAGAAAGAAGGGGAAAATAAAATAACTAGTAAAGATATGGAAAATTTATAATATATTAACTTGTGGCTAATAGTGCAATTTGACTAGTATAAATTAACAACTCTAGAAATTATTATCTTGGTCACTTCATCTCAAAGTACTGTTTCTGTTTGACTCTTTCTGCTCTGTTTAAAGATAAGTGCCTTACTTCCAATTCCATCCCCATTTCCAATAAAATTTCTTATTTTAAATATTGTGTATCTCCTAGGGGAGTATTTTTCTTAAATGTTTAACCTCAAACCCATATGAAGAAATATAATTTATATCTCTAGCCAATAGATACACATGTCATACATGCAACAAATACAGATTTCATGAGCCTGATTATGTGTGATGTATTTCCTCTTCTATTTGATGTTTTCAAATGCTAATAGTAATGTAATAAATTGATTTCACAACCTACTACCTGCTGGTATTAGTAGTCAGAAAACTAAGTAGAGTCTGCAGATTTCCATCTCAGTCTCATGCTTCCATGTACATGAAAGCTCATTTCTAGATCAAAGGCACAGAAATGCCCCTTTCTCGGTTTTTTAGCTGTCTGCTTCTTTGGAATCCCAGGACCTGCTGGCTGGCTCAGTTACTTCCCATACAGTAAGGACAAGGACATAACAGGGGTGTAAGAATAACAGTCACAATCAGGGCATCAACTGTTAATATGCACAGAAGTTAATCCAAGTTCTAGCTGCTTGCAAGTAGAGAAAGCAGAGAGAGGGGAGCAACATGTGCTGGTTGAAGGTATCAGCTGGGCCAAATAAGAAAGAGTTGAAAGCCCTGACTGGTGTGGCTCAGTGGATTGAGCATCGGCCTGTGAGCCAAGTGTCACTGGTTCGATTCCCAGTCAGGACACATGACTAGGTTGCACGTCAGGTCCCCAGCTGGGGGTGTGAGTGAGAGGCAACTACACAATGATGTTTCTCTCCCTTTCTTTCTCCTTTACCATCTCTCTAAAAACAAACAAACAAACAAATTAATTTTAAAAATATATTTAAAAAAAAGAAAGAAAAAGAAATAAAGAAAGAGCTGAAGCTCAAGAATCCAGAATGATGAAGACATCTTTTCTCTATCATTCAGTTCTTATGCCAGGAAGAAGTAGCAAAACTGTGGGTAACGAATGCATTTTCAGTGATACATCTGGTTTTTTTGAATGATGAATGAATGAATGAATGAATGGTTAAGACAATAGTCATGGCCCTAAGCCAATATTTTTAAAATCATAATGGTATAAAAAATTGTCCCATCATTTTGTGTGGGTAATTTGAAATCTGTTATTTTATTTAAATAAATGATGTAGAGACTTGAATGGGAGTATTGCTTACAGGTGACAAAAGATGGGGACCTAATTAGGAACTCCCATAAGAACCTGTATAAAGGGGGATTTAGATTCTTTAGCAAACACTGAAATTAATTTCAATGACAGCTTGTGAGGTAGAGTTGGTTGCTTTCTCCACAAATTTCCTTTGGGAAAAAAAATCAGCTCCTTAATTTCTTTAGGGCTCTGGTTGTCCAGAGGCATCTGTTGCTCAGTAGCTACGACAATACAAACAATGCTGAGGCCACAGATTGCTAGCTGTTCCTGGGAGAGATACTATTTGTCAAATGCATCCAGGATGAAGTCTGAGAATGGAGGAGATACAGTCAAGTATCTTTACTCAAGATTTTCAAATGTGACTAAACTGAGAAAACATGCCTTTCACTGGCTTTACAGAGGGACTTCCTCACATTCATCAAGCAAAGTCATTTTAATTTTGATAACTTTGGCTTCTCTCTCTCTCTCTCTCTCTCTCTCTCTCTCTCTCTCTCTCTCTGTCTCTCTTCCTCTCCCCCTGCCCAACCTGCTCCAACCCCTCTACTATCCCTCTGACACCTAGCCTTTCCCCGGAATCATCAGCACCCTCTGAAGTAACAGAAGAGAGTAGCCAGGACCTGACTAAGAGTCACATTGTCTGAAACTGGCAGGTAAAGATAACATCTTCACCTAAGCTGTATTTCAGTTCCTGAGGCCTAAGATGGAATGACCCCCTGGCTACTTTCCCATTAACCCCAACAGGAGAATGCTGGAAAAGACCTCAGAACTGTCCTCAAGGTATGAAAGAATGATTCATTACCCTTATATCACCTCTAACCAGTCAGCTCCCAGCAGGACCCGAACCTTTAACACACAGTGTCTTGTGATTTTACCCTGTATAAACCTACAAGCCACTGGGGAGTCAGGTTTATAGCATTAGCTCCCATCTCCACATTGCCCAACTCTATATTAAACTATTTATCTTTCTGTACTATTGTACAAATTCCTGCTCATGCATTTCTTTGGGCCAGTGTGCACAGGCAGACACACTCATTACAAACAACTGGGATGTTGGTAACATACGAACATGTCTTCATTCCTTCACTAAATCCAGTTGAGGACTTACTCTTATGTGTGTCTTATTCTTCTTTGTATCCCTAACACCTAAGACAGTACCTAGGGTTTAGAATTGGTGGAGGGTATGGGGAGGTAGAGGCAGGACAGGAGAAGCCAGGAGAGTTGCAGGCTTTTTCCAGAAGTGAGAGATTACATTCAGAGGAGCAAGCCTCAACCCAAGAGGGTTCTGGGTCACTCACTCCTGAAAAGGAAGCTTACCTCTAGAGCAGGGCTTTCCCATCTTTAAGGGGCATTTAAATCACCTGGAGATCTTGTTAAACTGAAGCTTCTGATTCAGGAAATCTGGGGCAGAACCCAAGAGTCTGTATTTTTAACAAAGTTCCAGGGGTTACAAATACTGCTGGTCCACAGTTTACACACAGCTCAAGCAACAGGGCAGTCCTGGAACCTGTGCTGTTTTAACTATATGTATTCATTTGGAGACCTGGGAAGAAGTACAGCAAACTCAGTCAAGGTAATTGAGGAGACTTCAATATGATGTGAGCAACATCAGAGGATGCAGCAAGAACAAAATGAAAGACTTTATGGCTAGCAACTAGGGAGATGAGCTATCACCATCCCCAGACCAAAAGGAGCAAAAGAAGAGAGGTTACCAGAGCCAAAGAACTTTGAAGCTAGAATAGGCACAGTGGGACGGGGTCATGGACAGAGCATGTTCTTGGATGTCTGGAATAAAGGTCTTAGGTTCAGTAAGAGCCTCAAAAACCCCCACCGAATAAGTTGATTAGCAGGAAATAAAAACCACAAACAATGACTATTGAGGAGTCCAGTGAAAAGTTCCTCAAATATTGTAGAAAATTTTTTACTTCCTTATTCTATTCTTCTCCCCAGCAACATACCCAATAAACCACCAAGTGCCTCATTGTTCCCACCATTGTGCCCGCCCGTTACCCCCAGACCCAACCCATTGTTCCCGCCGTTACCCCCAGGCCCAACCAATCACTAGGCGCCCTGATACCCTGTTCTAGTCATTCCCTAACCCTCCCTTTAAACCCTTGTCAGCCTGTACGCCAGCTGCTGTTCTCTCCTTTGAGACAGCCAGGCAGGTTCCTCTTAATAAATCTTGCATCTCAGCTTCCTTGGTTTCAGTTTTTACTATTTCTAACAAAAGGAACACACACTTCCTAGGAGAGGAAGGAGAATAACCCAACCTCACTCCCTTCCTATCTTCTGATGCCCTCATGTACCCCTCATTGGCTACACCCATCTGGGACCTAGAGGGCAAGGGGGCTTGTCGATATGCCCCTGAGAGCTGCCCAGAGCACAGACAGTGGGGTGGAATTGAGACTGGATTGAAGGACACAGGGAGACCTCCAGTATAGGAACTTTGGACCAACTTGACAATTTACAACTTCCTGTAGTTAAAAGTAGATACCCTTAAAACAGAGAGTCTGGACCTGTCTGTTGGGGCTACAGAAAAAGATGTCAATGAGTTTGTGCTGTTTCCTTAAGTAATGTTTAGGAAGAAAAGAATCTCAAGGGGCTTGGTAAGTAGGGACAGCTTTAGGGATAAAAGAAAAGCAAGCTGAATGCCTGAGGCAAAGGCATACAAGAAGTGCTGGAAAGCCATTAAATGACCAACTGAGGAAGTTAAGAAGAGAGTGGCCCTACAGGATTCTCCTGGAGAAACAGGCCTGGGCAGGTTGGGGCTGAGGGCAGGCAAAAAAAACAGCCTTCTGACTCCTTTTTTGAATTGAGATGCAGTATCATTGGTGGATTTCCATGATTTGGGGATGAAAGCAGGCCCAAGGAAAATTAGAAATGTAAGCACCAGGAATAAAGTCAGCTCCTAAGAAAATCCATTCAGAAGTTTCCTAGAGAAATAAGATTTTAATTATATGTATGTCTGTGTACATATATACGGATTCTTCATCAGAGCTCTAATCAAGGCTCTTGGGAAAACATTAAAAAATAGAAACAGTAAAATCCTCATATTAGGTTTTTCAACCTGTTAAAAATCAAGTGTTCTTTCTTCCAAAAACAGTGTCATCTCCCATCTCTGACAGACATGCCATGCTCCTCATCAGTAACAGTGGGGACAGTGCTAAGCACAGCAGTCCTTCCCAGGTGCGGACAGCAGCCAAAATGTCTGGAATCTCAAGGAAGTGAAAACCCAGTCTGGACCTTGACTGATGAGTCAGATTTGGGTGTTCTTTGCCAGGATGACATGATATAATGTTGACTCAAGTGTCCCCTCTTCAGCACTTTCAACTCCCTTCCTTAAGCCCATATTCCAAGAGATAGATATGGCATGACCAGTTCACCACTTGCTCTAGGGAGAATTGTCAAGAGAAAAAGATAAGAGAAAATAAAACAAAACCAGCAAACAAAGGTTCTAAATTCTTGGCTAGTTTTGGAGAGATATCAACTGGCAAAACAAGTTGTTTTACTATTGTTGTTTTACTACCCCACTCCAAACTGTGAAGAAGAAAAGAAACCCTGGAGAGAAAAAAGCATTATAAGCAATTAGAGGCCATGCACTCAGTGTCCCACCCCCCCAAAGGGGCCATGGTGTATTGGGTGGGAGTTGCGCTTCTTAAAGATTTCCCTGAGAAGTCTGGAAGGATCTAGGAGGAGGCTTGCTTCTTGCTCCTCTTCTTTAATTACTACTAAGGGAGGCCACTGCAGGGACCTCCCATATCACGAAGACAAGAAGAATGAGTAGAGATGAGCTTGGTGGACTAAAACAGATGGGGTCAGGCATTCCCTGAATTACCTAAGGGGTGCCGGCTTTACTGAAAGAAAAAATAAAGAAAGCAGACTGGTTGATTGTCAGTTTGACAGATACTCCTGACTGGAGTGTCCTAAGGGCAGGGGTTGTTCAGTGGGTAGTTCATAATACAGAGCCTAGTGGGAGCCATGCCCATACCTACAGATCCGCATTTGCATCCCAGGAGCTCTGCATTTAATTCCACTAGGATCAGGAGGTCAGTTCAGGGCTCAGAGAAGTCAGGGGAGGGCAGGCTGAGTCCAGAATACTGATCCCCTAACCGCTGCTACAAAGGCGCTAGTTTAAAGCAGTAACATAGAGTGTTAGGAGAGGGAAAAAGGGGAAAGACCCTGAAAATTCCTGATATTTAACCAGGAGCAATTTAGAAAGCACTAAAGTGGATGAACTGACTGGCTGTGGCTGTGACTGACAAGATTAAGTTTTTCTGCTGTCTGTCAAAAATGGGAGATTAGAGTTAGAATATAAATGTATTGCCAGAAATAAAACAAATTCTATTTTGTGACTGTGAAATTCATATGCATTACAAGACTAATTGATTTTTCTCAGGCTCCATTGCTTAAAGTTATATGTGAATATTCAGTTAAGCTCAGATTCTATCCAGAAGAAGCAGTCCCTTGGTCTGGCTTCTGCAGAGGGCAGAGAATCTGATTCTGGTTGGCCATCTGGCCTTGACCTTGATCTTACCTGAAGTCAGAGTTTGAGCTGGGATGGCTTCATAGATCCAGCCCATGCTCAAGGACTGGCAACCCTGCCTGGAAGCACCTGGGCCTATGTAGGTCCTTGGTCCTGCCTGAGAGGTGAAATGTGCATGCAGTCAAGTCCTGCTCACACACGTGACAAGACTGCTGTCATGGGCAACTCTACTGCTCACAAGCAGGACCTGACTCTTCTGATCACCTCTCCAATCTCATGTCTTGCTGCATCCTTATATTTCCCCTGAGTTTTTCAAACTATTTCAGTTCATAAGTATCTCTCTCACATAAGCTAGAGACTCTTAGGTTCCAAGCCAGTGAAGCTTTGGGTTCTCTTCTATTTACTTTTATAGCAGGATGGTTGAATTTCTGCCAGGGTTTGCTAGAAAGATACACATTGACCAGAGTCATTTTGAAGCAAAAAAGAATTATCACAGGCCTATGAACACCTTGGCAAATGGGTTTCACCACTAATTAACACTTTTTTTTTCTGATAATGAGGAAGATGTTTAAATGCTATATAAGATTAGGCAGGTGTTTCTGCTCTCCATAAGGACTGATGAGCAACTGAATGTGACTTTTGCTCTAGAACCAGGGCAGATATTCATTAAGTGGCTGTTTAGGGGATCATGTGATACCTGTACCCTGGGAGTTATATACTGAAACTTTTAATTGTAGAATTCTGATAAAAACAACATGGAGACACATTTTATATAAACACAGTTTTCATATTCAGTTTATGAAAACCAAGTAGAAGTAATGGTAAAGCCATCTTGCAATCTTGTTCTATCCAAGAAAATGTAATAAAAGTATGCAATCCCTGAAAATGACTATTTGCCAGCAATATTATATATTTTCTATCATGTGAATTCCACAACTCTGATCAGAAGCCCAAAGAGGACAGCTCTGCTTAACTTCACAGAGCTTCTATATCTGTCTTAATACTGCAATTTGGGGGAATTTACCCAAGAATAGGATGCAGGATTGTTTTTACATGCCGGATACAGTGGACAATTCAATAATACCTGGACTTGAGCTAAATTTGATTTTTATAATGACCTATGAAAAGACCCAGGCTCTTATGTCTGCATGACCCTGTATCATAGATGTTAAGAGGAAAAACTTTAATACTCAGGGACTGCTCTGAGAGACCTGGCCTGGAGAACAAAGGAAATTAACATACCAGAATATCAGCAGATTGCTTCGGATGTTCTGACCCCTGTTTAAGGTGCAGAGTTAGGCCAGCACTCTATTTACAGATGTAAAGTGGTGATTCTGTAAGATGAAGGGAGGGATACCCTGAAAAAATACAGCCTTTAAATGCACTAGAATGACCTGCTGTTATAATCCAATATCCCCTAGTATCAGAGAATCTAGCATTCACTTTCCCATTTAGCTAGGAACTACATCTAGGGACTGTATCACATTCAGGGAAGTCACTTAAAAACATTTTCAGGTAGTACAGCATTCACAAAGTTATTTAAAACAGAATTAAAGAGAGAAATTGACTCTAGTCAATGTGCACTGATACTCAGTAATTATATGCAACAATCCCTAGTGTGCAACACTGGATAAAACACCTGTTGAAAATAACAATTACTGAGAAGTACTATCTGTACTATCACAAATTATTTTTACAGATAAAGAAGCAAAGGCTTAAAGAAGAGAAATAAATCAATGGCCTGAGGATCCACAGCTGGTAAGAGAAATATCTAGAATTCAAACTCAGGCAGTAGAACATCAGGCCAGAACTCTGTACCTTAGATATTTTTGTTACAGAGAGGGGCCCCCAAAATTCTCCAGAGCTTGCAGTTTGGGGGTGGGGGTGAAGGGAACAGCTTTCAAAATGCCTTTACATATCCATGGCTGGTAGCTAGTGTCTTAGTTACACAAATGGCTTTGGTTCTTTCAAGGTCCCAAGGAGATGGGAGGGGTTTTGACGACAGAATGGTGAGGAAAGAGCATACAGGGCCTGTGCAAGGTTCTGTGAATGGTCAGAACTGGTTACATGCCCACTGCATCAGAGGATGCAGTCAGGGATTTAAAAATAAGGCAGCAGCCATCAGTAGGGAGAGAACCATGTGGCTTTGAAAGGAAGAGAGAACCATGGCATTTTGAAAGGGTGCAGGGCCATGCAGTCTGAAAGAAGTAAAGGGAGGCCATGTGACCTGGGCTAGTAAGAAAGCCGGC